>NC_143526.1:16966081-17266081 GCF_031878675.1 Megascapheus bottae
ACAGGATGAGAGGAGGATCCTGATTGAGTTGACACTTCTGAGAAGCCTGTGTCATTTTCCTCTGGTTTCCTGGCTTCACAGGATTCACTGTTACCTGAATTTCCTCCTTTATGTCAAGTTCATAACAGCAAGGAACTGGAACTACAGGTCTTATTTGTGGCTGTTTCCTCCTAGCTTAGCTCAGTGTCTGGCAGACATGGGTGTTCAAATACTCTCCGTTGCATTCATGGCTCCCCTTCCTATCCTGCACACTTCTTTGGGCTTCTATCTGTAACCCAGGCATCTCTAGGATGTTTACAGCTGCTTATGAAAAGGAAAAGAGACTCTTGACAGTCTCCTGCTGGGTGTTGGGAAGAAGGAAGAGAGGCAAGAGAAGGCTGTGACAGAGCCAGATTAAGGAGTAGCTTCAGTTTGTTCCCTGTTTATCAAGTTCATAATGTATGAGTTATACACCCAAGATTCCTTGTCCTTGTCTCTTAAGGTTAGAGAATTGGAAGGACCAGAGGCATTCTTGTTTTAAGTGATACATCGTTTGTGAGACAAAATATTGTAATTTCTTACTTCATAAAAGAGTTTGACAACCGACAAAGGCCTCATATCTAAAATATATCAACAACTCAAAAAATTGAATCACTCCCAAACTAATCTCCAAAGTAACCATCCCATTAAAAAATGGGCCAAAGACTTAAAGAGAATCTTCTCTGAAGAAGAAACAAAAATGGCCTATAGACACATGAAGAAATGCTCAACATCTCTGGTCATAAAAGAAATGCAAATCAAAACAACTCTAAGATTCCACCTCACTCCAGTTAGAATGGCCAGGATCAGGAAAACGAATAATAACAGATGCTGGAGGGGATGTGGCCAGGAGGGATCACTACTACACTGTTGGTGGGAGTGCAAACTCGTTCAACCACTATGGAAAGCAGTGTGGCAGTGCCTCAGAAGGCTAAACATAGAACTCCCCTATGATCCAGCAATTTCACTACTTGGCATTTACCTAACCATCCAAAATCTAGGGCATACTAAATCCACTAGCACAACAATGTTCATTGCAGCACTATTCACCATAGCAAAGATATGGAACCAACCTAGATGTCCCTCAGTTGATGAGTGGATTAACAAGTTGTGGTATTTGTACACAATGGAATTCTATGCTGCTGTCAGAAAGAATGACATTGCCCCATTTGTTAGGAAATGGAAAGACTTAGAAAAAATCATATTAAGTGAAGTAAGCCAGATTCAAAGGAACTTAGGCTCAATGGTTTCCCTCATTTGTCATAATCAGTAGAAACCTTGGGCTCTACTAGCAGAGATCTGCAATAGAGCAAAATCTTGATACATAAGGCCATATAGTATGAAGCTAATTGAAAGGACCTCCAGATATCGAAACAAAAGCCATATAACGAATGATTGTTGTCCTTAATATACTATGTTGTCTCTCCTTTGCTGTCCCTTGGTTATCTCATATTGTTATAGTATCTCACTTTGTTATCTGATATATTGAATTTATTTGTATTTGGTTATTTGAAATTTGATAGGGAAGGGGGGAAAACCAAGATGGGTGGGGGGTTTGGGGGGGGAGGGAAATGGGTACCAAGACATGTGAAAGGGTATCAATGTACGTGAATTAATGCACCTTCTATCTGGCAAATATCATGTAACCCTTTTACTAATTACAATAAAAAATGCAAAAAAAAAGAGTTTGAAAACTCTTTAATGTTGCTGCTGGAGCTTGATATCAGAGCCTGTCCCTTAGTTTTCTCTTTTAAGTTTTATGCTACAATACTTAAGCCGCAACTCCACTTCTGGCCTTTGGGTGCTTTATTGGAGAAAAGACGGACAGATATTTCCTGCTCAGGCTGCCTTCAAACCACCACCCTCAGATCTCAGATTGTGAGTAGCTATGTTTACGGGTAGTACCCAGCTAAAATTTTTATTTTGAAGTCATTTTGGACTTGCATTAAAGTTGTAGGCCTAGTTATTTCACCCAGCTCCCTCCAGTATTAACACCTCAGAATATAGTGCCAGCGCTCTAAACCTTCCTATGGGTTATGGTTAAGTCTTCATTTGGATTTCACAGACTGTGCTGCTCTGGTCCAGGATCCCAACCAAGATCCCGTGTATCACTGAGTTGGCATTTCTTCTCAGTCTCTTTTGGTCCTGTGACAATTGTTTTACTCCTGTTTTGCTTGACTTTAACTTTGAAGAGCATTATGTTTTCCAGTGCTCCTCAGCCCGGGCTTCTATGGGTTATCATGAACGGCTTGAAGTTAGAGAAGAACACTGCATACTTGGTCTTGCTATACTTTGTAAGAGGGTGGTTGTGACATTAGCATCTTTTTCAGGTGGTGTTGGCCTTGATAACTTGGTTAATGTGGTGCCTTCTGGTTTCTTCCTGGTCATACTTCTACCCTCCTTTCCATTTGTTATTAATACATTATCTAAGGAAAGATACTTCTGTAGGAAAATAATTTGCTGACTTCAGTGTGCTGCATAACATTTCTCCCTATGAAAGCACATCTCAGGTTCTCTGATAAAAGTTATTGCAGATATACGCTTCTTTAAAGACAGTGCTTTGACGTAGTGAAAAGGACTTGGCATTGTATTTGAGAGGAAGGACTTCTGTGTATTACAGGGCTGCAGCTGAGTGTCTAGAATTGTATACCTCACACAGACCCACTGCAGCTCCATGTACACTGGCATTTGACACTCTCTCCTATCTCTTTAAAAAAAGAAACCATCACGCTTGGATTTTTGATTTGTAGCTTCAGAATCATTAGTGTAGTTCATGTACTATTCAGAGAAGTCAGTCTAATTTTTTATATGATAGAGAATACTTCAATCAGGGCACCAAAGATGAATGTTGGATCTTTTTCTTCCTGGAAGCCTAGGGTGAGTTGGGGTAGGGAATTTAAGGTCCCTAGAGGATTAGTTTTAAACTTTTTCAGAGTTTAGGATCTGGAAGCTACTGTGGATACTTCTCTCCTCAGTTTCCTTTCCTCAGCCTCCTCACCTTGTGTGTGTCATCTGGTTCCACCTGCGGATTCATGTTTTCAGAGTCTTGTTTATGTCTTTTCTGCCTCAGAGTATCTGCTGGAAATACTGCATAGGGTGCAGGAAGATTATTTGGTGAGCTCCACACTATGGGACTTAGAGCTCCTAAGGGAACTTTAATGAAAAAAAAATGATTCAAGGTGATAGAGATTAGCTCAAAAGTGAAAAATTGTAAACTAAGGTTTTAAAGCTAGAGTCAGTCTTCCTCTTCCAGGTTAGTGTTCTGTATAATCTTTCTCAGCTTAATCAAAGAGGAGGTCAATTATGACAAAATTTTCAGTAGGCCTGGATTGGTGCCTACATAACTCACAATATAGTTAAAGCAATTTTTGAATAATAATTATTATTCTTATTGCACATTCTGGGGCTTGAATTCAGGGCTTAGTTGTCCTTGAGCTTTCATGCTAAAAACCACTTGGACTATACCTCCTCCTCCCCTTCTCCCGCCTCCTTTTCTTTTTCTTTCTTCTCTCACACACTTTTCCATTTTAAAAATTATCTTCTATTCGTGTGTGTGTGTGGGGGGGGGGAGGGCAGCCTGGGTGCTGTTTCTGAGCTTTTTGTGCTCAAAGTTAGTGCTCTGTCATTGAAGCACAGCTCTAGTTCTGGCACATTAGTGATAAATTGGAATAAGTAAAACAAAGTATGCCTTCTTTGTTGCAAGAGATTGGCATTTTGAGCTCTTAGCATCTTGGCAGGGCATTGTAGATGGAGGCTTGGAGTGAGTGAGGAAGCCAGAGCCAGTGGTCCACACCTGTAATCATAGCTACTCCGGAGGCTGAGATCTGAGGATTGAGGTTTGAAGACAGCTTAGGGAGCAACTTCTGTAAGACTCTTATTTCTGATTAAGCATCCCCAAAAGCCAGACATGGAGCTGTGACTCAAGTGATAGGGCACTAGCCTTGAGCAAACAAGCTTAGGAACAATGCCTGAGTTCAAGTCCCCAATGGGCATGCATACATACATAAACTAGTGAGGAAATAGAGTGTTGTGTCGTAAGGATTAGATTTAGTGAGGACTGGGTAAATCATAGCGCTGAGACCACAAGCTCGATCCCTCAGGGTTGTCAAGGGGGCTGTGTAATCCATGTGAGAGACCCTAGATGCACAGGTGAGGACAGATGAGCTTCTCATGTCCAGCTTATCTGGGAAGTAATAGCATTCGTAAAGGTTTTTGAACCATATTTATTTCCACATTTTAAGACTCAGCATTAAAGATGACAAAAAAGTTTCTCTTAGCCCAGGTAAGTGGATCACTCTTGTAGTGCCAGGTCAGCTGTTGGCTTTGTTTCCATCTTGAGTCTCTACCCTCATCTCTATATAACCAGTGGAAGTAGGCAAGAGGGTTGAGGAGTCACATCCAGTTCTTGGCTGCTTTGATGTACTAGAAGTTAGTCACATATCTGTGCCTGAGCACAGGGAGGGCTGGGAACTGTAGTTAATGGCTGGGACCCACTCTGACTGAAAGTTTTGTATCATAAAGGGGAAGCCATGTTTCTTCAACACCCTTTGGCTGCAGAGACAGTTTGTCCATTCCACCATGTAGGCTCTCTGTATTCTAATTCAGTGCTGGAGGTGTCCTTTCCCCAGATGTCTGCCTTCCACTTCTGCCACTCTTCATGTTGTCCAAACCTCACCTCTATGTGGACTTCCCCAGCTAATCTGTTGAAAATAGCATTCCAGCCCTTGACATTTCCTGTCCCTCTTCTCTGCTAATTGTTTTTGCAGCAGCTATCCTCATTTGGCATCTTCGATATTTTCCTTACTTTAGTGGTTTGCTGTCTGAATCCTCTACGAGCACTGGGACCCCTCTATCTTATTCTTGGATTAGGTTCCTTGTACTTGGCATGTAGCAGGTATTCAGGTGCTGATTGAAAAATAGGAACCTGGACTCTTAAAATCCCTAAATTCCAAATGTTGGGAAGGATAACAGTTAAGCCAGCAGACCAGCTCTGTGGGTCTGTCTCTGTGTGCCTGCTGCCTGCCTGAACCTTGGTGGAGGACCATGTGCCAGCTGATGCTAGACTATGTCAGTTTGTATTCCTGGAAATGCTACTTGCTCATTTTGTGGGACTCTCTGTGTTCCTGCATTTCTCTGAGCCTTTGATGTTTCTAAAACACGAGTCTAATAGCCTGCTCTTTCCTTCCTCTTCTTCCTGCTGGGGCAACTACTACGTTAGGTAGACCATGTATAAAACATCAATTGTGATAGATGCTTAATGAATTAATGCACTTACTGTGCCAGACCTTATGCTTGGTGGACAAGTGCTATGTTGATCAATCCAGAAAGCTTCTAGGAGGGGGGGCATGGTAAGATTCATAGCAAGGGGAAGGTCTTTGAGTCAGTCATCTTTCAGTCTGAGCATTGCTACTATAGGATTCTGTTAAGAGATGCAATGGGCTGGGAGTTTGGCCTAGTGGTAGAGTTCTTGCCTGGTATGCATGAAGACCTGGGTTTGATTCCTTGGTACCACATACATAGAAAATCCAGAAGTGGTGCTGTGGCTCAAGTGGTAGAACCCTACAGGAAGCCCAAGTGCTCATGCTCCAAGTTCAGGCCCCATGATTGGCAAAAAAAGAAAAGAAAAAAAAAACTGCCCCAAGGAGGTTCTATTCTTCTGTAATAATTTCTGATAGAAATGCAACATGAGGTAGACTATTATTTAGCCATATGATAAAAAGTAAAAAAAGGGTTTGAAGATTTAGTTCAGTTGACAGAGCTCTTTCCTAGCACGAATGAGACCCTGGTTCCAGAATCCCCATCATCACCCTCTCCGCTCTACCTCCCCACAAAGAAAAAAAGAAAAAGAAGAAAAAGGAAATGATGGGGATTAACTCTAATAGCTTATTTAACCTGTTATGATGTTGAAAATATAATCTCAATATATAATCAATATAAAAAAAGCAAAGCATTAATGATACATCTTATTTACCAAGAGAGTATGATGGGTCTGACGTAGAACCAAATAACCCATAGACAAATTTAAGGATTTTAGGCACTGGGAGTGTGGTCTAGTGGTAGAGTGCTAACCATGGGTTTGATTCCTGGGCAGACACAGAAAAAGTGGACTTTAAGAAAGCTCAAGGACAGTGCCAGGGTCCTGAGTTCAAGCCCCAGGACTGGCAAAAAAAGAAATAAGGCTTTATTTTAATGTATTTATAGCCATTGGACTATGGGGTGAATTTGATCTAACTTTTGTTATCAGAAGGCCACTTGGGCTGAGGTAGAGAATGGACTCTTAAGAGACCAAGAATAAACATGGAATGATGGCATGACTTCAGCATGAGGAGTAGGTGCATACGATTATAATCACTTATGACTGTTTGCTCAACAGGAACTTATTGATCACCTACATAGTGCATGGTATCATTGTAGAGACTGGGGACTTAATGACATGAGGCCAGAGAGTGAGTGACCCACCTGCAGTTCAGCATAGGGTAGCACTGGGGGAGGGAAGCCATTCTGTTGGAAATGATGGCACTGGACTGTGGGAGGTTTTGCTTTTCTGATCTCCAGGCTGGAGTGTCGGGCATAGAGCTTCTACTTAGGTGACCTTTAAATTCCTTGTAGTACCAAGAACAGCAGCCTTTATTTATTCTTTTGGCAGTGGACAGTCACTGAAGGTGATCTGGGGAGACCAGGCTGATGCTGTCGGTCTCTGATGAGGTCAATGGCCCAGTGTTGGAAGGGGGAGGCTGAAAAGGGAGGGAAGAACATTTCAAAGGCAGGCGTTGCCCCAAAGGGACCTCATTTCCAGTGTAACTTACCCTGTCCTTGCTACCAACAAATACTCTTCACCTCATTCTTTTTGATGACTAATAAAACAGAGGACTGACTCAGAGAATTTATTCTTTCCCTCCTGGATACAAAGTGCTTGTGGAACTCCTTGTCCTTGATTTGATCATGGCTTGAGTTCCTTGCTCTCTTGATTTTGAAGAGTTAGAAAGTTTTGTGATAGGCTGTTTTGTTTTTGTCGTCTTTGCCCTCTCCTGCTGGAGAGGCAGCTAGCACTAATCAGCACTGGATACAGCTGATAAACGTTTTGTATCACATTCCTTAGTCTTTGAAGCTATGTTTGTAGTTACTGATTTGCTATTTCTTATCTGCTTATTCATTCAACGGCCATTCAGTGTTTCTTTTGCATGGGAGAAACTACTTTTTAGCTTTAGACTGTGGCTGGATTCAATCAAGTGAATTTTCTTTGGGACTGTCACTCCCCACTAATTCCACGCTTACATCCACTCTGATGGGAACTGCAAAGGACGCAGAAGCCCTTTTTATTCTTCTTCTAGGTCCTGTGGCAATGTCAAAGCATGAGGTGGGGTTTGGAGGTCTAAGAACTGGGGCGTCAGGGAAGGCACTTGGAGGGAGACAGCTGAGTTCACAGCTACATGGGGATCAGTCCAGGAGGGTGATTGTAGCAGAGGAGAGAAGAACTTGTGGGAGGCCCACAGGCTTCATTGGAGGAACTGAAAGAAGTTCATTGTGGCATGGATTCATGTTGTACTTGCCAGGATGTTCCAGCAGTTTGATACATCTGTGTGGTAGATATCTGTATGAAGTGCCCCCCCCCTTTTTTTTAAAGTTGTTTCCAAATGCACACGTGGCTGTTGTCAAGTGCCTTTTCTGTCACTTAAAGCTAAAGACTGATTTGTGTAAGACAGTTTCCTAGTTTGTGTTGAAGTGAGTTTTGTGAGGCTCTGACGAAGTGAGCAAAATGGGGTCCTCGAACTTTAGGGGGCTTAGGGAATCATCAATGTGCAGGAGAAAGATGGTTGGATTAAATAGAGCATGATTCATAATAACAGATTGGAAGGTGACACTTGAGTGTGTCACTTTGTGTGAACCAGAAGTAGAATTGCTCATTTGATGTCATCCTGTTACCTGAAGATAAGGCTTCTGGGCCCCCAGACAGTGAATGACATTAACTGTGTGCTAGCTCCACCTCTTGCCCTTCCCCTACCAAATGAGATCCAATTAGAGATGTGGCTGTTGCCAGGTATAACCTGAGCCTTCCTTCACCCTCATCTATCTGTGCTTGGAGGGGTTCTGCTTTGTTGGACCCAGACTCCTCTGTCAGCCGAGCTACAGAAATGAGGCCAGAACTGTTATGCTGTGGGTTGCTTTATTATAAAACTTTTGGAGAGACCAACTTTCTTATACTACTGTAGCCATTCTGACATGGTAACAAGTTCTTTTTAATTTTTTTCCATCTGCCTCTAAGTTGTAGTGTATTTACTTTCCAGGAATCTGAGGTGAATTGTAAGTGTTAAGAACCTGCTCAGATTATCTCAGATTTGTAGCCATAGAAGATTGCTTGGTAGCTTTAGTCTTCAGCAACTGTGCCCCTCACCTGGAGAGAGGAAGAGTAGAGACCCACACTCCTCACAGGCAGCTTCTTTAATGAATCTTAAATAGGAAGTTAGAAAATGGGAACAAATCATACCTTATCTGCCAGCCTTGCTGGGTTATATTTATTT
The DNA here is from genome assembly GCF_031878675.1 of Megascapheus bottae. NCBI lineage: Eukaryota > Metazoa > Chordata > Mammalia > Rodentia > Geomyidae > Megascapheus > Megascapheus bottae. Next base: position 16,974,619 of record NC_143526.1, read on the forward strand.
ATTTATTTTTGATTTTTTTATTGTAATTAGTAAAAGGGTTACATGATATTTGCCAGATAGAAGGTGCATTAATTCACATACATTGATACCCTTTCACATGTCTTGGTACCCATTTCCCTCCCCCCCCCACACCCCCTACCCGTCTTGGTTTTCCCCCCTTCCCTATCAAATTTCAAGTATCCAAATACAAATAAATTCAATATATCAGATAACAAAGTGAGATACTATACCAATATGAGATAACCAAGGGACAGCAAAGGAGATGAGAGACGACATAGTACATTAAGGACAACAATCATTCATTATATGGCTTTTGTTTCAATATGCTGGGTTATATTTAATATTTTGTTAAAAGCCGCTTCATTCCTGTCATAAAATCAGCCTGTATGTTCCTTGCTCTCTCTCCTTGAGGCATCATAGATGAGTAAAAAGAATGAACTCTAACAGATAGTACTTGGAAGTTTGAGAGGACACAGCCTGCAGATTCAGCACCCCATGAATCACAGAAGATGCAATCCCTTCTCGGGTCTGTAGGTTTCCTGTTGCACAGGCCTCTGTTTCTGTGTCAAGGAGTCAGGCTAGGAGACTTGACTGTATTTGGGCCTTGGAGAGCTGAGTGCTGCTTCTGAGTGAACCCATATTCTTACTTTTCCCAGTCAATGGGTGTAGGTGGGCCAAATCCATATCCCATTTGACTCTATGTGTTTCACAGGAAGTCGGAAATCCAGGGACTTACGTAAAATCTCACAATTTAAAAAATATTGGCAGCTAATTACAGACTTGTTAAAAGCACAGACCTAGTACTAGGGTGCCATTTTAAGACTTCTGACTTCAACCGTTTTAAAATCTTTCTTCTTCGTTTGTTTTATTTAAGCTGTTTACCTTTGGCCATTCCCACACTGTCCTCCCCTTAATGTCCTTGGAAGGTGTTTCTAAGTGGTCTCTCCTCCTCTTGTGCCAGGCAGCTCTCAACTTCACATAGTGTGTCTGAGAGTGTGGATGCCAGGAAATCTAGAGATTGGGGTTCCTGCTAGGCTGTGTGTGGGGTCAGATACAGTAGGAACCCAGGGCTCTTCATGACCTGGTTCCAGAAGGAGCTGGTTCAAACTGCGAATGCTGCCAGGCCACTGAAGTTTGCAGAAGCTCTATCCTTCACTGCCCTGAAGTAGCCCTGCCTGAAGTGGGTGGAGTCAGAAGTGGAGGAGCTGGCAAGACTAGTCCCCATTTATGCATAGGTAGGCAGACTGACTGCCAAAGCATTGCTCTATTAGAAATCCAAAACCTGGAATCAGCTCTTGGCCCTGAGATGCTTGGCCACATTGCCCAGCTTTGGAAAGTGTACCCTTCTTTGTTGAGAGGTTTGGTTGTATACTTAGTGATTTTTCCCATTCTCATTTGGTTTGTGCAGGCCTCTGTCATAGTTGGTTTTCTCCTATGGGTCTTGGTGGTGATACCTGACTGTATACTGAGATACATGTTTAATGGGCCCATGGAGAATGGAGGAGGGCAACCTTCACAGATGTGCCTGCTTCCCACCGCAGAGCAACATGTTTGATGGATTTGTAGTGCAGCTTAGTTCCTGGGGCTTGCTTGCTGGCTTGCTTTATTGATTGATTAATTGATTGGTTGTGTCTATACTGGGGCTTGAACTCTGGGTTTGGTCTCTGTCCTTTAGGCTTTTTCACTGAAGTCTGGTGCTCTCCCACTTGAGCCACAGCTCCACTTCCAGTCTTGGGGTTTTAAAGCTCTTCGGAGATTACTGCCACGCAACAAAACTGGGGAACAGAAGGGTGGGAATTCTTGATGGGGTAGATTTACTCCACAGCACCAGGTACAGTGCTCCTGGATAGTTGTCAGCCCATATGAGTGCTCAGGGATGTCAGGGGTTCTCCAGCACTGATCTGACCTTCCTTAGGAGAGGGAAGGTGAAGACTGCTTATGCTACAACATGCTCGTCTTCTTGTTTTTACACAGTTGTGTGTTGAGTACCCTTCTCTGGAAAGCCCTAGAAATGACTGGCATTCCTTGGGTCTGACCCAAGTGGTCTGAAAGGGGGCACCAGCAGCAGGCGGGGAGTAAGTTTTCATCAAGCAGGGTTCCTCAGGCTTTCAAAAAGGCAGAACGACGCACTTGGAGTTCAGAGCACATTCTAGAAAGGAATTCGTTTTGGTAGCAACACTTCTGGTTTTCTAATGGTTGACTGGAGAAAAGAATTTGACAGAGTTTAGTGCCAGGGCTGGCTATGAACCTTGGTCCTCAGATCTCAGTCTCCTGAGTAGCTAGGATTATAGGCATGAGCCACTGTGCCAGGCTCTAACATTGTCTTTTCTAAATTTTATTGTTAGTGTGATGTATAGAGGGATTACAGTTATATTCATAAAGTAGTGGGTTCATTATTTCTTGAACATTGTTACCCCTTCCCATGTTTTTCTCCCCCTTTCCTCCCCCCACTCCCTCCCAAATTGTAAAGTTCATTTCCAGTGTATGGTCCTGTGAGTATTGCTGTTAAACTGATTCATCCTTTGTCTCATAATCTTGTTTTCCCCCTTCTCTTCCCTGATTCAAATAGAAGCATATATAGTACACCAGGTACCAAAGTCAGATACAACAACAGAGGATAAGTCTTAAGCGGGGGGGGGGGGGGCAGAAAAACCCCAAAGAGTAAAGAAATAACATCACATAGTACATTAAAACAACAACCACAGGATAAATCTCTTGTTTCCCTATCCTGGACTTCATTTCACTTCTAAGCCAAGGGAAGTAGGATCTCTCCTTGGTTTGGCCTCCCAGGCCTAGGTTGGGGTGATGCATACAACCCAGCCTTCAGACTGGCTTTGCTTTTTCTTTTTTCTTTTTTAAAAGAATTTATTAACATTGATTTTTATATCATATTTCAAATGACGTGTTTAACAAACAAGTATTCAAGAAGGGAATCTATATAATCACTGGCACTTAGATTTTAGAACATAATTAAAATTAGGCTAAGGGTTTGTATGTCATAGATGCATATTAATCTATGTAATAAAATATATCTATAGGGTAATAGATTTTTATGTCTATGTAGTTGTGTTTATATTTCCAATACCATGTCCATAGCATTGGGTATGCAAATATTGAATCCTCACTCTTGTACCATTTGGATCTAATAGCCACATATAAAGGATACCATGCACCTTTTCAAACTGGCTTTGTTTTTATAGGTTGTTTCCTCTTACCCAGAGAGAGATACCTTGGGTTATTGAAGGACAACAAGACATGATTATAGGGCTTCCTGTCCCTTGAAAAGAGGTGGCATATGTGTTTGTCCACTGACCTATTCTTGCCTCTGGCCGTTTGGCACTTCTAATATAGGTGAGCGTTATGAACTTGCCCTAGAGATGAGACAAAAGGAGGTAGCCTGTATTACATCCTTCAGACTGGACAATCAGCATGTAATTGGGATATGGGACATAATGGACAACTATTTAAAAATGAGTGAAAGAATCAGTATCGGTGTTATCCCTTTTTTTTCCTATCGTGGGGCTTGAACTCATGGCCTGGGTGCTGTCCTTGAGCTCTTTTTACGCAAGGCTAGTACTCTACCCCTTTGAGCCACAAGCTCTACTTCCAGTTTTGGTGTGGTTAATTGGAGATAGTCTCTTGGATGTTCCTGCCTGGGCTGGCTTTGAGCTGCAGTTCTCAGATCTCAGCCTTCTGAGTAGCTAGGATTACAGGCGTGAACCACCACCTTCTCAATTAATATCTTTTTTTTGTGTGTGTGAACTGTGACCTTTGTATTATGTGGACAAAAGTGGAGCTCCTCATAAGCTTATGAAGATCACCATAAAATAACTGTATTGTAATTCTTCACTTTTGATGAGATATGAGTGGAAATTTTGGTAGATATATTTCTAGCTTTCCTCCATTCTGTCCATTTTTGGAAGGATTGAAAAGGATGTGTTAACATTTCTCCTCTGTTGGCATGGGAGCTGGCACAAGGCATGGTGGCATGGGCTTTTGTTCAGGTTTGTTTACTGGTATATCTCCAATGGTACTGGAACATAGTATGGCCACAGGAACTGTGATGATAGACTGAATGCATTGATCAGGTATTTTCTTTGTGACTGGTTTTGTAATGCCTGCTTTCTTTTTTTTTTTTTCAGCAAAAATCGTATATCAGTATAGCTCAAGAGCCATAGTGTTCCTGAACAATGAGTAGCATCTGAGCAAGTATTTGTAATAGGCTTTATTCAGTACCACTCAATGGATGAGAAAACCAAGGCTTGGCAAAGTAAGGGAACATATCCAAAGTCCTAAAGCTGCCAGGAGTCAAGATTTCATCCCATACCTCACCTGCCCTGATAAACCGTTTTGCCTGGCAACATGAATGTTAGATGCTGTGCACGAATCAGATTTGCTTCTTATTCCATTAAGAGTAGAGGTTAAGTCTTTTGAAGAAATAGGTCCATAGTTTTCTTTACATTTATACTAATGCCCTTCTCCTAGCCCGTGATATTCAGCCTTATTTTTTGCAAGCCAATTATTGTATTTTTAAAATGTAACTCTGTTGCTGAGAACATTACTATAGAGTACAGATAAATTTGGGAGAGGGATGGAGGGATGGTGCAGGCAGAGAACAGAGAATGCATTTGTGCCTGATGGTATAGCAACAGGAATCTAAGATGTCTTTGAGTACTGAATAATGATTTAATTTTTTTTAATGCTAGTCTTGGGACTCAAACTCAGGGTCTGGGTACTATCTTTGAGCTTTCTCAAGGCTAGCACTCTACCACTTGAGCCACAGTACCACTTCCAGCCTTTTCTGTGTATGTGGTACCCAGAAATCAAACCCAGGGCTTCATGCATGCTAGGCAAGCACTCTATACTCCTGTTGTTAAAATATGTATTGACCCTTTTAAACTTTCACTTTTTAAAATGGTTGTGTGTTTGGGGGATGCATTTGGCAGAATTTTGGCATATGCACTTCCCTGTTTTCCTTTCTTGTAACTCAAAGGAAATGTGAAGTCTTCCACACTTCGGTCCTGGAGTCGGGTCATGGCCTATGGGAAATGATGAACTTCTTTTCCCCTTTCAGAGTCAGGAAGGCAGCATGTGCCAGGGTCAGTGGTGTTTATGGGGAAAATCACCTGCATTGACCATCTAATATGGTGTATAGCTCCCCACTGGGCTCAAAAAAGAAAATAAGGTAAAAAGTCTCTTGTTTTCAGTTTAGTAGTTTCATTCATTCCCTCATACAGTCATTGCTGTATGTATGGATGTCTGAAACCTAATTCTATGTACACTATGTTTTTTTCCCCCTAAACATACATACGCATGATAAGGTTTTAATTTGTAAAGTGGGTGCATTAACAAGTTAACACTAGTGCCTAACAACGTGGAAAAGTCATGTGATACACAGTAACAATAGTTTTGTGAGTATAGTCCTCCCTCTTGAAAGAGTCAAGACAAATGTTGGAATTTCAGGAAATTAATACTGTCTTTGGGTAACAGTGCAGATTAGGAAGGGCCACTGTGCTCATGTTCATTTATCCAGTCACTTGCTTTGTGTGAGGATGGTCCTAGCTAGTTTGAAATCTATCAAATTGGACATCTTCTCTGCCCCCACAAAAACAAAGTCAGATGGAGGAGAAAGATGTATCCAGGCAGAAGGACAGTCTGAGAAAGGCTAGCCAGGCTAGTATTTCCTGCTAAAATGGATAGTTTGGCATAGGGAGAGCTTGGATGCTGGTGTGCTGTGTGGTAGGAGATGAAGTTGATGGGGTTCTTGGGCCCCTGACTAATATGGTTGATTTGATGATTTATACCTTATACTCTGTTGAGAGAGGATTCTTCGTATGATTCCTTCTGTTAGGAATGGGCTCATTGTATTCCTGTAGGAGTCCCATGCTCTTGCAGCTCTTTCCCTCTGGAGGATGCATTTGCATCCAATTTGGGGCTTTAGCTTTGCTGTCAGCAGTCCCCTGTAGCTCTGAATTATTGGTTACTTGCTTTTTTCTGTGACCTTTTGCAGTGCTCACTCTATGTAGTGGCAGCTTGGGTTAGTCATGGCCTTCTTGAGTCCAGGTTTTTTACTGTCTTCTAAAGCTTTCCTAGTCAAATGTTGTATTCCCATGAACCTCATCTTGGCTCTCCAGCCCTTTCTTATTTTTGCTTCTAGTTATCCTTCATGCAGAGAGCCCCAGGTGCTATCTTTCTTCTGGAGCAGCAAATCCAGTCCTTCTTAATTCCAGGCTTGAATTTTGTAATGTCTGAAATTCTTCCCATGGTCTACTAGCCTTTCTCAATGGGGACCAGACTTCTCATGACAGAATTAAGTCCCAGTGGCCCGAGGAAAGTATCTGTTGCATATAATGAATTGACTTCTCTTCTCTGTCTGCAGAATGGTTTTAGTTTTATACCTTCTTTTGGGGAAGTAGTAAAATAAGAGTTGTGACAAGAGTGTACCAATCATGGCAGTCCCCTTATACTAATCAAGTATTGTTTGATTCGATTGCAGGTGCTCTGCTGAGTCACCAGGGGAACTAAGTGTCCAGGGTAGAAGTGTCTATTGTGGTGGCAGACAGCTTGCTGGGGCACTGCCCAGGGTAACTAGTGTGATGGTAGTGTAGCCACCTGGCCACTGGGACTTAATTCTCTCATGGGAAGTCTGGTCCCCATGGCCTTTGTTCAAGGCAGCCAGATCCCTGAGAAAAGGTCCAGGAACTGTAAATGTGGGAAGTTAAATTTTTCTAACCCCTAACATCTCAGATTTAAGGCAAAGATAAAACATTCGAAATCCTACTTATAGACACGGGGTATGACCCAAATGGTAGAGCACTAGCTTCAAGCAAGCTGAGTGTTTGGCCTGAGTTTAAACCCTGATACTGACAAAAATAAAGTAATAAATCAAAACAAAACAAAACCAAGTGTCATTTAGTAGGGCTAAATGACCCTAAGGCATTTGGAAGGCTCTCTGAAGAGAGTTGATTGGGGAAGATTTGAATCTCGGATATTATTTTGCTGAGTGGAGAATAGCAGTGAATTGAGGAAGTACTGCGGGGTATCAAGAGCTAGGGGAGGTGTTTAAGTTCCAGGCCAGTGCATTGCCCTCAGTCCAACCAATCTCTTATGCTTGGAGTATTGTTAACCTTTGACTTGACCTAGAACGTGGATGAGTCACCCAGTGTTTCAAGCAGGAACTTTTTGTTTTTCTTAGCCGGAGGTGATTTTTTTTTTTTGAAGATGATCATAATCTTTATTACAGCTCTTTTTTTCATATGAGGAACAATGTTTCTATGACACTAAAAATGGGCTTCTGCACTAAGAATCAAGTTGTTTAAAGATACAAGTACTTATAAAACAACATGATTAAGTAATTCAGTCTTCCTAACATCATGAAAAGAATAGAACATTTTCCAAGAGACTAAGCACCGGCTAAGCTTATTTTGAGAGCAACACCTGGAGTAACCCTCCTCTACCTCTTGGGCTCAAGAAGACACTGCTGTGACTGCAGGAAGCATTTCTGAGAGGACACATTGAGTCTGAGTCTATTTGGCAGCCCACAGAAGCCATGAGTTGCCAGAATTGAGCAGCTCAAGGCCACAGTCCTGCTGTATCTAGACAGCGCATGCTGTTAGGACTCAGGAACTGCGGTACTCTGTGGCCTTAACCATTGTGGTCACCAGTATAGAACTGATGTCCCACAGAACCCTGCGAGTCCTCAAAGAGTGGTTAGGTCCCAAATGAATCATTCCTCCATTAACAACAGCACAAACAAGCTGGGAGAACCCTTCACAAAGTCCACCTAGCCTTCAACAACTCAATGTACCAGGCACTGTAGGAAAACAAAGGACTCAGGGGCTTTTCTTCTCTACCCTGGGAGGAGTGATGATCCTCAGAAGATGCTCTAGTTCTTCTAGAGAAATCCCAAATGTCTCCTACTTAACTCGCATCTCTATGAAGCATGGCCACAGGCTTGACTTCCATGCATCTAGAGCCAGAGCTGGGGCATATTGGGGACAGGGTGACAATCTGACCGTAATGTCTTATTATTGAATTATTTTGTGTTTTTTTTAAAAAAATAATTCAAATGGCCTTGGTTTTTAGAGGGGGGTGTTGTTTGTGCCTTTTTTCTTTTCTGGATTTTTTTTAATTAAAGAATTTATTAACATTGATTTTTACATCATATTTCAAATGACCTGTTTAACAAACAGGTATTCAAGAAGGGAATCTCTATATACAATCACTGGCACTTAGATTTTAGAACATAATCAAAATTAGGCTGAGGGTTTGTATGTCATGGATACATAATAATCTATGTAATAAAACATATCTATAGAGTCACAAGTTTTTATGACTATGTAGTTGTGTTTATATTTCCAGTACCATGTCCATAGCACTAGATATGCAAACTTTTGAGTCCTCGCTCTTGTACTGTTTGGATCTAATAGCCACATATTAAGGATACCATATGCCTTTGGTTCCTTTGGTCTTGTCTCACTCAACCAGGAGGTGATTTTTATTTCTATACTTTTACTCTCTTTCTCTCTCTGTCTCTCTCTCTCATTCTCTTGTCTCATATAGACACAAATAATGGCTAGAAAAAGATTGCAGATGCATAAGATTAATTTACAAATGGAAAGATTTGAAATAAAATCCACTAAGCAGAAACTTTTTTAATCAGCTGAATTTATTTGGATTATTCAAGTAATATCTAATCATGCTGTAGAACGAAATATTTAAGTTCATGTTGTCATTTCCTGAGGCCCTGTTTCAGGTCTCTTCCTGGCTGTAACTTCTGTTTATCCTCCCAGAAATGATTTGCACATCTAGAAGCATACAAATGCATATGCTCTTGGCTGCGTTTATCTGTTTATTGAGTGCCATCAGCATGCTGTTCGGCTACTTGCTCCATCTCCTGCTTACTGTGTCCCTTGAGCTTCTTTCCATACTATTGCAAATGGAGCTTATGTATTCTCTTAAAAAATAGTTTTTATTTTTGCAATCGAATGTCCTGGTTCATGGAATGTGCCCTTTAAGGCAAGGAGGAAGGTGCTGGTTTGCTTTAGAACTCAGAGTAAGTCACCACTAGTAAGACTTCTTCCAGGCTACTTCTCGAAGTTTGGCAATCCCAGTCTGGCTGTACGTTACAGAGAATTACCATTAGCAGAATGGGTGGAATCAATTTGAATTGATGAATAATTTAGAAACATTAAAAATATTTTGAGTAAGAGGTTTTTCTTTTCTTTTTTTAAACTTTTAGTCAACCTCAACTGAGGGCTGGCATAATGTATCTCTTTCCTCCTTTCACTGATGGGATATTTTAAATCTTTTCCTTCCCATTCCTCCCTAACCCCTCCAGTATTGATCTATAACTCAGTATACATGCTCCAGCTAGCTCATTTGCAACATCTTATGATCTAGTTTCCAGACCTTTCAAATAAATTACTTATTTATATGAAGGGACCATAATTGACTTTTTGGTTGAGAAATTCAATTCACTAAAGTGGCCAGGGAGAGACATAGTTCATTTTGCTCTATTATCAAATCAATGTTCCAACAATATTTTAGGATTATTTATTTTCTTCAGTGTAAGAAAAATATCAAGATTTATTCCCCAAGTTTCTTAAATGTCAGAAGAAATTGACTGGAGGCTGGAGACCTCTCAGGGACTGTGTTTTATAGTCTCAGTTGGAAGATGAAGAGACCAAGCATCATGGTGGATTGTGAGCATTGCCTGTGCGCTCCCGGAACTAGGGATGACTGGGAACGAGGCTTGGTTCTTGTGCCTGTGGGCTTCTCTAGCCCAGCGATAGAAGTGGCATCAATAGGGATAAGGCCTGTGTGTGTGTGGAGGTGAGTGTGAGCTAGGTAGAGATTGGAGGGTTGTTTTCTGAAGGTTAATTTGGACATGTGAATTGGACTAATAAAGACAAGTATTGTACGGGAATGTGGGAAGATATGGTCTGTGATAAGCGCGGATGACTGTAGGCTGTAGTGAGAGCCCATTTGGCAATTCAGTTCATCTAGCACATGAAGCATCTAGTTTCTGATGTCATTGGAGTTACAGGTACCATGCTGTGGCTGGATTTGTGAACACAATCAGGCAGAGCCTATACTTTTATTTTTTTCTTTTTTTTTGATTGGTCTTGGAGCTTGAACTCTGGGCCTGGGTACTGTCCATGAGCTCTTTAGCTCAAGGCTATTTCTGTACCCCTTGAGCCACAGTGCTACTTCCAGTTTTCTGGTGGTTAATTGGAGATACAAATTTTAGACTTTTCTGCCAGGACTGGCTTTGAACTTTGATCCTCAGATCTCAGCCTCCTAAGTAGCTAGGATTACAGGCATGAGCCACAAGCACCTGGCATCCTATAGTCTTTTTAAAAAACTGTTGTTATAAAAGTGCTATACACAGGGTTACAGTTATATGTCAGGTCATGAGTACATATCTTTTTGGACAATGTCACCCCTTCCCTCACAGAGCCTGTTCTCTTAAAATAAGTTCATAGAGCTGGGCATTCATGGCTTATGTTTGTAATCCTAGCTATTCAAGAGGCTAAGATCTGAGGATTGTATTAGAAGCCAGCTCAGGCAGGAAACTCTGTGAGACTCTTATTGCCAACAAACCAATCAAAAAATGTCAGAAGTAGCTCTGTGGCTCATGTGAGCAAAATGAAGCTCAGGGACAGTGCCCAGGCCAAGTTTAAGCCCCAGGACAGGCAATAAAATTTTTTCAGTCTAGTAGGTGAGACACTAGGAGGCCATCTAACCAGAAATGAGGAAGAGAGTTGGAGAAGGATTTCCAGGGAGTATGAATTTTAGTCTCAAGGGGTGTTTGGGAGATGCCAAGATCACCTGTTAGAGTGGTGAAATGAGTTAAGATTAGATCACAAAGAGGTTACGGAGGTGGTGGTCTGACCTGGGACAGTGGCCTCAGAGAGGAAAGATGTGGCCAAGGTTCAGTAGGCAGAATTAGGTAATGGGATGCTACATAGAGGACTGCTGGTAAGGCTGTTGGATAAGAGTTTTTGACATGGGCCTGGGGCAAGGTTCTGGGGGCAAGGAGGCCATAACCAAGTCAGAATCTCCCATGGATGATGGGTTCAGAGCTGGATTGGTTAGCAGGATGTGGAGGGATGAAGGTATCAGGGTCTTCACTCTTCCTTTTCATGTTTGGAAGTTTGACAACATCTTTGAATCTACAAGGAATGTGTAAACCGGAAGGGTAGTTTCTACATTGTATAACTGTATCTGTCATGGAGATATTTGCTTAGCCATTTTCAGGAATGAGTATGAGGTTTTTCCTCTGGCTAAAACTCTCGCTAGTATCTTTGTTGTAAAGACTAGATTATAGTGAAATAAACATTTTTCTTCAAGTTTTTTTTGGTATTTAAAGAACAAGTTAGGAAATTATGTGTGCATTTTGCTTTCTGAAATAGATGGCCTTTAATTATGACTTATCAGTTCTGTTTTAAAGTGACTATTTAGGCTACTGGCTACAGTCACTGACAGTGGGAAGTTGAGTGCCACTAGCAGTCAGGCTGGGTCTAGAAAAAGCCAGATTCTCCTGGCTTGACAGTTCTGAGGATGAGGGAAGCTGGCTGTCTTGACACTGGAATGGCTTTGTAGGTCAGATTCTCTCATTTACGGCTCTTGATTAGAAGTCATTATATCACTTAAGACCAAAGAATAGAATCTCAGCGGAATCATTTTGCATCTATAGTCTGTCACACAATTTTAGAAATACTATGTAAAAGTCAAAGAATAGAGTTAGGCTTCCCACTATAAGATGCAAATAACATTATGGAGTCTATTTTGTGAAAGTAAATGTAAGGCAAGTATATTACTACAATATATTGAATACAGTGTCAGAGCTCTATGCCTCTTGAACGTCACTATTCATTCAGTAGGACTGAAGTAAGGCCTTAAATCTCTCAGTTCTAAACCCTCTTCCTGCATCCCATGGCTGTTGATTTCTCAAGGCACATTTTGAATAAGTGGAGTCTGAGCTAAGGTTCTTATCTGTATGACTCACTTTTCTTGTCACGGTGACAGAATACCTGGCATGAATAACTTAAGGGACAAAGGATTTATTTCAGCTGAATGTTGGGGAGATGTGGAAGGATGGAATGATTGCTTGCACTAGCTTCTTTTCCCCTTATATTCCATCTTGGTCCCTAGATATGGGAGAGTGTTGCCCACACTTAGGGCAGGACTTCTCCATCTTGGGAAGGCTCTCACAGATACCCCAGAGGTGTGCTTTCCTAGTCTCATAGGCACTTCTAAATTCAATCAAGGTGGTGAGTAAAGTTAGCCATCACAGTTTAGCTTTTGATTGTATTAGATTTTTTGAGGGATGGATCTCAGGAGAGTGAATCTGCCACCTGTCCCCTGCTCCCTGTCCTTTCATTCTCAAGTGCACAGGAGCTTGTGAAACCTCTGCTGTGCTCTCCTCCCTCTTCTGTTTTGATTTTGAAAGGGGCTAATAGAAAAGATGCTTCTATTTCATGACACTGTTCATGGTGCTTTTATAGAGCAGGTACATGTTGACTTGACTGTAAAGCACAGTTGAGGTTACTAATGAGTCTGAATAAGTAATCATATAGAAGTCCCTTTGGGTTTAGCTACAACAAGAGGACTGGGATTTGAGATGAGTATTATAGGATGTTAGGCTTGCAGAGGGAGTGGTAGGTATATGTGAAGCACACAGCTGATGAGACCTGATGAGAATGAGGAGAGTGTTTCACTTTTGCTAGTCCCAGACAGTTTTGTGTCATCAGAGATATGTGTTAGTTGTTTTAATATTAAAAATACTTTATAAATCATCATTATCATGATACAAATAGAGTATTTAAATATTGTGTCAGTCAATGTTTTCCCCAGGTAGCCTTTTGCAGATGTTTGGACCTTTCGTTTTTGCAGGTGTGAGGTAGAATTCAATAGGCAGTTGCCTTTTGATGTAGGGTGAGGTCAGGTCCTAGTAACTTCACTGACAGCTGAAAGTATCCTAAATTGAATGTAGATGGAATTCTTCTAACCTGCTGCCCACTATGGCTTAGCCAACAGTAAAACAGTATAGTATGCTGTGGATTGTGGCTTTTGATCCTTGTGATAATATGGCTGACTTGGAGCCATCCTTTGATACCATGGCCTGGTATCACCAGAGAGGACTGGACTTAAGATCACTAGCCTGGAACAAGATCAAACTCAACAATCAAACCATTGCTTTTACTCAGTGGCAGTGACATTCCATCTGCTTTGCTCTATCTTTTATTCTGCCTAACCACATATCCTGGCCATCATGCCATAGCTATTTATACCGTCTTCCTCATCCCTTTATCATTGGCTTGAGACTGTCCTGTACCCACATAGACCTTTATGTTAGAGAATTATGCTTTTAGAATTTTCTTCCTGTTTCTTTTTAGCTGCTTTGAGTGAGCTGTTTCTAGTCGATGTAACCACAGGGTGAGAGGTTTGGTAGAATATCTGCTTGGGCCTGCCAGGTACTGACAGCACCTGGCTGTGACCACTACAGTCTTGTCTTAGACTTCATCCTACCTTGAAGGAGGACATATCCTTTCTTTTGTACCTAAGTGGGCAGGGCTGCTTTGTCATGAAGCCTGTCTCTTTATGGCTTCTGTCATTTCTTCACTTGGCTCACAGCTAGAAATTTCTTACAGATTTGACAACACCTCATTTGTCAATAATAGTTTTTTTTCTTTTGATTGGTCATGGGGCTTGAACTCAGGGCTTAGACTCTATCCCTTGAGCTCCTTGGCTCAAGGCTAGAGCTCTACAATTTTGAGCCACAACACCACTTCCAGTTTTCTGTTGGCTAATTGGAGATAAGAGTTTTACAGACTTTCCTGCGCCAGCTCACTCTGAATTGCAATTCTCAGATCTCATTCCTTGTGAGTAGCTAAGATTACTGGCGCAAGTCACCGGTTTCTGGCTCAATCATAGTTTTTAATGGTGACGTATGTGTGTGTGTGTGGGGGGGGGTGTTTGTCTGTCTACATGCTTCTATGTGTCAGTAAGAATTTGGGAGTAAGGTCATCGGGGATTGCTATTCAGATTTCTTTTGAAACAAGACCACAAAATGTTTGTGTTTTGCTTTTTAAATATTGTTTTCTATCACCTGTTTTGCAGGGAGAAGGACCTAGAAGCAAAGTTCATTATTCAAATGGAGAAAAGCAAAACAACAATCACAAACTTAAAGGCAAGTATCAACCTAGCCTGGCTCCAATTCCATGAACTCATGGGTCAAAAGGCAGATGAATAAATGAATGGCCTGTGCTTGCCTTTTCTGTACCCTTTCTTCTACAACCAGCTACCTACATCTGCCTCTTGGCTGATGTTCTTTCCTAAGGCGGAAGATCTGGTGTCTGTTTCTGCTCTCATCTCTGATCTCCTATGAAGTGGAAGCTAGATCTCTATGTTGTTGCTCTGGTCTTTGAGCTTCTGAATGCTGTATAAACCAGACCCAAGGCATTTCTATTTTGTCTTTGTAGTGGAAGCTTAGCTGGAAATGGAGTATTCTGTGAAGCACTTGGGACACTGGTCCCAGATTTGTTCCAATTTTTAGTGGATATCATGATGTTTTATAACCTGAGAAGATCTGATAACTATTGTTTAAGACTCAGGATATAAAGATTTAGAAGAAACCTAAATGACTTCCTGGGGAAAAAGAAAGAAGGAAAACTCTACCTTAAAAAAAGACAAGTTCTTCATTTTTCATTCAAAATGTTTTATTTGTTTGTCCTTCAACAGTCGTTAAGGATCCAGAATAATTTTCACTTGGGAAGAAAATAGAGGGATGAAGTAAATACTAAGGAAATGACATGCTTTGTGGGTTTAGCTTTTTTCTGTTTATATAGCTATTAATGGGGAAGGTTGTGTTTATGAATTCTGCTATCTCATGCAAGGTAGATTCAGTTTGAAGAATGGATTTCTATTAATTCCTGGCTCACAGCATGGGTACTATAGGATTCTTTTTCAGAGTAGTACGGCTTGATCTGCAATGATAAAGGGGGATGGCTCCTATCTGCTAGCAGACAGAACTGTGCATAATTCTATAGACCTCCTTGGTGGCTCTGCTATTCCTTTGAAGCATTTTCAGGAAGATTGGGATGTCTTTCCTCCTTCTTTCCCTCCCTCCGTCTCTCTCTTTCTCTCTTCCATTCTCCCTTTACTGAACTTTGAACTCGGGACCTAGGCACTGTCCCTTAGCTTTTTCACTCAAGTCTTGCCTACTGTCATGTAAGTCACAGCTCCACTCTGGTTTTTTGGTGGTTAATTGGAGATAAGAGTCTCAATGGGCTTTGCAGTGCTAGCTTTTGTCAAACCTGGATCATCAGATCACAGCCTCCTGTGTAGCTAGGATTATGGCCGAAATGTCTTTCTGCCTCTGTTTAGACCATCTTGAGCTCTAGCTCTCTGTATCCCTTCCACCTTGGCTTCCTTCATCTTCTCGGATTCTTACCAGTCCTCATTGGTCATTTTTGCTGTTAGTTACCTTCCCTTTGCTTCATGTATCTTTGCTTACAAAGACTGGGGAAAAGACCTCTGGCCTGGGTGAACTGTTTTTGTGTGTGTGTGTGTGTGTGTGCACGCGCGTGCATGTGTGCGCGTGAATGCGCGTGCGTGTGTGCATTTGGTGGGGGTTGGAGGTATTTCTCAGTTCTGGCTTCTCTGTTGCTTTTGTGATTTCTCAGCATTTCCTTCTCTTTGGTAGGTAGGCTAGATGCCAGAATTTTACTGTTTTGATATATGGTTAATTTTTTAAAATGTTTTCACAGTTTTTTCTTTTAAATATATTAATCAGAGCCTGGAGTTTGACCTAGTGGTAGAATGCTTGCCTGGCATGCACGAAGACCCAAGTTCAATTCCTCAGTACCACATACATAGAAAAAAGCTAGAAGTGGTGGTATGGCTTAAGTGGTAGAGCTCTAGCGTTGAGAAAGTCCAAGGACAGTGCTCAGGCCCTGAGTTCAAGCCCAGGACTGCCCCCCCATATATATATCCATATATATATATATACATACATACATACATATCTATTAATCATATAGAAATATGTGTTACTGATACTAGTTAGCATCTGGATTTTAGCATTGATCTAATGAGCTGTAGGATTTTAGAGACAAATTTTTTTTCTCCTTTGTGGGGCTGTGTAGGGGTTTGAGATTGTTAGGTGGTAAACCACACTTTTTGCAAGAGACATGTTTTTTTCTGGAGGCCAGTCGCAGACTATAATCTTTTTGTCTAAGTCATCATTAACTATAACAGCACGGTCACCCAGTTTGTTGATGTGGGTTCTTGCTAAGTTTCTGCGTGGCCTAGCTTCAAACCTTCACCCTACTGATTGCCGCCCTTCTAGTAACTGGAATTGCAGATATGTGCCACCTTTCCTGGCCTTCATATAAAGATCCCCACCCCTTCCACTGGGTACTGGGGCTTGAACTTAGGGCTTCTCAAGCTTATTTGGCTTGTTCATAGCTGGTTCTCTGTCACTTGAACCACACCTCCAGCCCAGCTTTTTGCTGGTTAATTAGGGATGGAATCTCATAACATTTCTGCCAGTTCTGGCCTTGTCCTGTGATTTGCTAGTTCTAAGCCTCTAAGTAGCTAGGCTGAGCCACCCAGGCCAGTGCCATTTAAAAATACGGAAATAATGATTTTCACATCAGTTTTCACATGTAGATAAGGCATAGACAAACAGCTGTAATAAACACATTATGGCGAGTGTTGACTCTTGGGTGAGGGAAATTACTTGTGAAGAAGTGTGCCTGGAAAGCTTCATAGAAGAGTTTGCAGGTGTGTATGGGGCATACCCTACAGACCACCACTGTAGGGGCACCAGTCCCTGCCATTGCATTTGTGACTAGAAACCCTAGAGTTCTGAAAGATGCATTTTGGTGGGTTCAGCTGGAGAGTGCAGCAAAAATGATTGAAGATGGGGAAATAGAAACTGACTGGAGTATTGGGTTCATGTAAGGTAATCAAAATAAAAACAACTGTGGAGAACTTGGATTAGTTTGGAAGTGTAGATTATATTAAAGTTATATTCATTTATTTTTATAGAGAGGCCACTAGGAATTAAATGCTTCTAAGTCAGCCTGTAAATATGAAGAAAATTATATACATATATATATATATATATTTGGAATAGACATTTTGCGCTTATTTTTTTTTGTCCAGTAGCAGTACCTTTTATGTTATTTTATTTTACAGTGCTATTATAAGTACCAACGTATTCGTCTCTTTCTAGATTCCAGAAGGAGGGAATGGGGACACAGGACGAGAACGGACCAAGACATTCACCTATGACTTTTCTTTTTATTCTGCTGATACAAAGAGTCCAGATTATATCTCACAAGAAATGGTATGTGGTATTTTCACAATCCTTATTTTCTTATCAAGAAAACTTACCTTCCCTAAAACACCTGAAAATACTATGCTGGCTTTTTTTTTTCTGAATATAATTTATATGGATTTGTATGTGGCCAATTAGATTTTGATTGTACCATAAGACCATCTACTTAAGCCTAGCAAGAATTCGGTCCTCACATGTTGATTTATTTTTTTCACCTTTGACTATTATGGCCACAGGTTTTAAGTGATTTTAAAAGTTGGATATGGTTCGTGTTTGGAAGGAACTCTATAAAGAAAACACTTTGAATGTTGAGTGATGAAGAAGTCCCTTAACTTGGCATAGTCCTGCTGTGGTAGAGACCTAAACAAGTAAATTCCAAACCCAAGTCTTACCACTTCTGCTTTTGTGCATAATTTTAAGTTTTGCAGATTGTGCAAGAAAGGATTCCAGAAAGAAAGAATATTTTATCTAGAACCTTTTTGGAACCTGTGACTTGTAAAACAACAACAACAACAAAACCGGCTTGGTAGGTTTTTGCTGGGATTAAATTATTGATAAAGAGTGAACAGATGAGCATAGACATAAGGGTAGTCCCAGGAGACCATCTAGACACTGATAACATTTCATGTGAGCATTCCCTGGGGAGGGAAATGCTGGGTGCTTGAGCAGAGTAGGGGAGCATTAGCATGTGAGTATCATTGTTGGGTCTATCTCTAGCTGGTCAGCAGCTTCTTAGGTCTTGTCTATGTGCTCCTGTCCTGTTTGTCCTGGGTTGAAATTGATCCAGTGGCTTTCATCTTGCAGTGTGAGCCTGATGAAAGTACTTTGTGATTTAGAACTTGAAGTGTGTCCCTGAACCAGTCAGTGGCATTGCCTGGGAACTACAGGATCTGTAGGGTTTTTATTTTTTATTTTTTCCTCCCCTCGTTTAGCTTTTTCACTTAAGGCTCTACTCCTTTAGCTGCACCTACACTTTTGGCCTTTTGCTGTCAGTTTTCTGCCTAGATTGGCTTTGGACCATGATCCTCACCTCTCAGCCTTCAGAGAGTAGTGAGGATCACAGATGTGAGCTGCCAGCACCTTATTATTTTTTTCTTCTAAAGCAAGATCCTCAGTAGTTTGCATGTACCTCATGAGTTGAGGTTTAAAAGTACCTCATGTGTTTCGTTTAAAAGTAGTTAGCTAAGAGGAGATTGTCTTTCTGAGGCCATGTAAATGTTAGAATTGGAGGACTGGAGTATCTAGAAGATGTTGAGTCAAACCTGACTATGATGGGGAAAAATGACGGTGATGGGGATAGAAGCTGTGAGGTGGGGAGGAGGACAGAGGAAGTAGGAACTGGCCTGTCGTGGTTGAGTTTGCCCTGGTGTTGGATACTCTGGCTTAGTGTTCATGTGCGATGTCTTGTTTAGTCCTCACAAGAACCAAATGATTGTTTTAACTTCATTTTTCCTTGTCAACTAGAGTCATTAAGCTTAAGTAACTAGTTCAAATTCATAGTCCCCACTGACTTGGTAGTAGGTAATATTGAGAGCCTGTGCCAAGGTGCACAGAGGTGGAAAAGGCATTGGAGTGTCTTAAGGGTATGGAGGAAGGAATCCTTTTCTCATTCTAGCTGGCATGTGGGCAGGCCAGCCTATTAGAATAATAAGTGAGAGCAGGTGAATGAGTGTGGAGCGGTCCCTGCATTAGTGTTGATAACTAGGAATCTGGGGAGGAATTGAAGACCACAAACATGGGAATCCAGGTAGGAATACTCTAATTAGAAGGTGGGAATCGAAGGGAAAAATGAGTTAATTGCAGCATCTCCAGAATGTCTTCAACACAGGATTAATGAAGAGTCTTAAAGGCCTTCTTTTCTGTCTTATTTCATGAGCTTCTATCTTCCCACATTTAACCTGAATTTGAAGTCTTTGGGGGCCAGAGGGCAGTGTGAAAAGAGCCCAGGGGTGGAGAGGTAGAAGAGTGTAGCAGAACCTGGCATAATGAATATTTGCTGACTGCGTGAACTCACAAACTGGTAGTAGTTAACTTCTGGGAACATGTGGTATCAGCTGGACAGCAATGAGAGTCAACTACAAAATAGTTGTAGGTTGTGAAAAAGTTTTCTACCAAAAGGGTAGGTGCTTCAGCTATATGTGTAGCATCTTTTTCACAGATGACTTGGATCATGTAAGTAAACATGAGATTGTTTTATTGAATTATGAAACTAAAATGTCCCCAAGATAATGTTAGTGAACATTATTATTTACTTCCTGTTAATTAAGTCACAAGCATACAGAAAAATACCTACCTTTAAAATACTCTAGTACATAGATCACTTCTCTAATTTTAAGACTGCTTGCTTCTAAAATGGCTTCAGGTTTGATTAGAAGTAGTAAAGTTTCCAGGCTGCCATTTCAGGAATAAACTGTGAGCTGATACTTAGGTAGACATGGAAAGATTAGATTAATGTTGGTGAATTCTGTTCCACTCCCCTTCCCTCCCTGCCTCTCTCTGTTTTTTTTCTTTCTTAATATAAAAGTGTATTGAGCAAATATATCATGCCTATTACTATTACGAGTCAAGTTTCCTTTGATGTTAGACAAATACCTAGTAAGAAGACTATTATTTAGAATTCAGAAAAAAAAGTCTACAAGCAATTTAAATCCACAGTCATGGAAATTAAAGACCATTACATAAAGCTCTAATTTTCTTAATGATTCTTCAGAACTCCAAAGATTGGCTTTGATCTTATATAACCTGTTCTTTAATTCAACCCTGAGTATACTTGAAACTAAAACTCTTCCAGTTGCCAAGTAGTATAGTAAGTCTTTGTTTTAGCAGTGCCCTCTTGTGGACAGTTCCCCTCCAGTAGGCATCAGAGATGCCTTGTTTCACTTTTGATTTTAATTTTAAAGTCGTATGTACTTCCATAGGT
Organism: Megascapheus bottae; assembly: GCF_031878675.1. Lineage (NCBI taxonomy): Eukaryota > Metazoa > Chordata > Mammalia > Rodentia > Geomyidae > Megascapheus > Megascapheus bottae. The sequence continues at coordinate 16,994,892 of NC_143526.1, forward strand.
AGTCAAGTGGGTTTCCTTCCTTGGGGAAGGATTTGACACTGGTAGGGCTGTCAGTCTCTCAAAGCTTGCCTCTCCTTCCTGCCTGGTAGTAGCAAATACAGCTTGAAAATTAGTCTTGTTTTCCTCCAAGACTTCTGGACATGTGAGCAGTGCCTGCTGGATCCCAGGCTATTAGTGTGTTTCTTGTTCCTGACACAGAACCAGGACTCTGGTCTCCATGCCTCGAAACCTGCATTTTCTAAACTAGGTCTACTGTCCTGTCCACCACCCTTAGCCCCCTGGACCCCTTGAGTCTATCATGAAACCATCGACTTGAGCTCTCTTAATAAAATAGTTTAACAGTGGGAGATGTAGATTTTAACATTAGGGAACATTGTGGGGGGTGCCAGTCCTGGGGCTGAGCTTCTTTTGCTCAAGGCTAGTGCTCTACTACTTGAGCCAAAGCTCTACCTCTGGGTCTTTTTTTTGTGTGTGTGTGTGGTTTATTAGAGATATGAGTCTCAGTGACTTTTCTGTCTGAGTTGGCTTTGAACTGTGATCCTGAGATCACAATTACTGAGCAGCTAGGATTACTGGTGTGAGCCATTGGTGCCTGGTGAAGAACTCTTTTTATTCTGAGAAGTTTCTTGGTGGCTTCTTTCCCCCATATCCAGTGAAATTACGAGTGTGTGCGCGCGCGCGCGTGTGTGTGTGTGTGTGTGTGTGTGTGTGTGTGTGTGTGTATGTATACACTTTGCTTATTTTTTGGTCTACCCTGAGAAAATTGAAACAATATTTCCAGTTTTCATTCATGTTCCATAGATTGTGGAAGAAGTGAATCTTAAACTAGTGGTCTGGAGCCAACTCTCCCTGGGATTTGGCCTTTGTTTCTTCACAGATGTTTGAGAAGGGGTCTTTGCAGATAGGACTAGGGCCTCTTTGCAGATTTAGAGAATACAAGAAAAGGACATATATTGAGGGTGTGGTCCCAGCTCTGCCACTAACTAGTACTGTAGTGCCCAATTATCTAAGACTTTCCTGTCAGCTTCCTCATCTGCGGTTCAGTGATTTTCCCCCCCTTTCCTCTGTTAATACTGTCAGAAGCATTAATTCATGAACACTTGAAAATGCCTAGAAATGGGAGTTTCCCTTACAGTTGGAACAGAGTAAGTCATGAGAACCAAGAACAAAATGATTGAATATCAGTGCCTAAAGTTGAAACGCATAAAAATTAACAGTGAAAAATTAATGAATAAAAAATAACTCATTAATTAATGGCCTTGACCATTTGTAGAAGTGACTCAATGCAAATAGAAGTTAATAAGTATTCTGCAGAAGAAGATGGAGAAACCAAGCTGAAATATGAAACCTGATGTCCATATGGCATTTCTATCTCATTCTTGGGGTGAAGACTATGTTGGTAGCAGGGATTTTATACACACACACACACACACACACACACGTATATATTTTGTAAACCTGACATAAAGATTATAAATTAAAAATTTTGCTATACTTGGAAGTCACCTCGTAGGGGTTTAGAAAGGGCTGATTTTTGAGTTTACATGGTAAGATTCATACATCCTGAGTGATATTACCCACTTCATCCTCAGGACTCTTCAGAGCTCTACAAATTATTGTTATTGTAGTTGTTTCGTGCCAGTCCTAAACTCAGGGCTTGGGCTCATTCCTGAGCTGTTTTGTTCAAGGCTAGCACTCTACCACTTGAGCCAAAGCTTTACTTCCAACCCCTTTGTAGTTACTTGAAGATAAGAGTCTCAAGGACTTTCCTATTCAGGCTGGCTTTGGACCATAATTCTCAGATCTCAGCCTCCTGAGTAGATAGGATTACAGACATAATTGCTGGCTTCCAGAGTGATTCTTAAGGGTACCATAGTCTAGGAGCTGCTGCCCTTAACGTTTTGGTTGTGGTTAGAGGTGACTTTTTGTCTGATCCAACTGAGTTTCTGGATTTTAGTTAAGGAGTTTGCCTTATAGGCCCCGATTTTGGACTGTGGTTCTAATCAGGAGCCCCCCTCAATCTTTTTGTGACTTTGACTGAACTTGAAAGACCTCCCTCTCTTTGGCATCTCTTCAATTTCTTGTGTTCCTACATTGAGAAGCAGGGATATATTTCATGTGTCTATAGCCTGCTAAACTTCCCAGGCGGGCATCACGAAGATGACCTCCTATCTTAGTTTGGCTCATTATATGAGGTGTTCTGAAGTATTTGTACTTCATTTTCCTTTACTCCCCAATATGCAATTAAATAGTACATAGGACATGAACTCAGGTCATTCTTAGTGTGACATCTGTCCCCATACCACTTGTCTCCTCACCCTCTCTATCATGAGCAGATTTCCAAGTGGGAGAAAGCATCTGGATTTTGTGTTACAGGAGCCCATCAACCCCAGCCTCCTCCATACCCACCATCACTCCTCTTCATGAGAGTCTTCAGAGATTTATCTTGATGACTAGTGGCCTGGTAGATTGATGGCTTTGATGTGGCATGGTCCAACACACAGTTTCTAGCTGTTGTGGTCTTTAGGCTGTGAATATTTACTTACTAGGAGATCTGGTAGAATGAATACCTTTATGTGCTTTTTATAATGCAGAATAGTAAATAACTATACTTTAACATTATCATTGCTCCTAGACAAGGTTCTTTGCCTTGTTTATAGTCTTATACTTCAGGAATTGTTTTGTTAACTCAAGTAAGAAAGAGGATGAGGTGGCTTTTTGCTTGCTTAGAAAGTTTACTCTTGATTAAGAACAGGGCTATGTTCATAGACTGTTGCTAAAAGCACTGCAGTGATTTATTAGTGTGGTGTAATTCTTAAGAGATAAAAGGAGCATTCAAGAGTGTTGGCAATACTGCAGGAGTTTGTATTAAAATCCACAGTAATTGTCCTTCTTTCTTTATTATTTTTTATTGTAATATATAGAAGGGTTACAGTTACATTTGCCAAGTCGTAGGTGCATTACTTCTCACACATTGATACCCCTTCTCATGTTTTTGTCACCATTTCCTTCCCTCCCACCCTTCCCAACCATCTTGCTTTCCTCCCTTCCCTTTCCTATTTCAAATATACAAATAAAGATATATACAATATAAAAGATAACACAGACAGATACAGTAGCAATATGAAATTAACCAAAGGGCACTATATGACCTTATGTACCTAGGTTTGTAATCCTCTGCTAAGGAGAGTCCTAGATGTGTACTAATTATGAAAAATAATTTAAAAAAATGGCCCTTTAGAGGTATAAAACCCACAGTAATTGACCTTTTTTTTTTCTTTCAGGTTTTCAGAACCCTGGGCACAGATGTGGTGAAGTCTGCATTTGAGGGCTACAATGCTTGTGTCTTTGCTTATGGGCAGACTGGATCTGGAAAGTCGTATACCATGATGGGAAGTTCTGTACGTTGTCTGCACAGAGGGGGCGAGTTGCTTATCTTTCTCTAGACTGATAAAAATCATCTCTTTATCTACTTGGACTATATTAACTTGCTTTTTGCTTTCTCGTCAATCATTAGTAATAAGATAAACCTCAGTAATCAGCTGAACTAAATTTCCTTTGGGAGTTTTAAAATTAGGAATAATTCTAAGTTTATAAGTATGAATATATTTCTCTTGTGTAATCACTACAAAATGAGACAGTGCTTCTGTCCTTTATTTTTCTTTGCCACTGAAAAAGCACCGTTCAAGGAATGCCAAACCTATGACATGTTCTAGATAAGAGTTATAATGGCACTTTGAGGGATCCTTTCTTTAGAGCACATTTGTGGCTTTGGTGTTCAAGGTTTAGGGAATCACAGAAGTACTGTACTGCAGAATGCCTCTTCCCAGATGAGATGATATAACATGGCCTCTTAAACCCAGGTTTTCCCTCCAGCTGAAAAGCTAGGAACAGAGGAGAGAAACATTCATTATTTCTCTTCCCACTTTTTCTTCTGTCCCTTCTGTCTCTAAAAAAGGAGATTTCTGTGTTGATTCTCTAGAAACTACTTGTATGCCAAGTAAACAAGTGTAAACCCTTTTATAAACACTTGTTAAATGAGAAGTGCTTTTCTCTGACCTCACAAGTAAGTACTACTTGGGTTCTGTCAGTCTATCTATCTATCTATCTAGAGATAGGAAGCAAAAGCATTCTGAAAGAGTTTGTTTTTCCATTCCTTTTTTTTTTAAATTGTACTTCTGTATTTGATTTGCAAAAATTACCTGTATAAAGGATTTGTGATAATTACATAATTGTGTAAGATATATTTACCGCAAATTCACCCTCAATACTCTTTCTTAGCTTCTCCCCTCCCTTTTCAATTTTTTTTTTTTTTGTGTGTGTGTGTGTGCTGGTCCTGGGTTTGAACTCAGGGACTGGGCATTGTCGTTGAGCTTTTTTGTTCAAGGCTAATGCTTTACTACTTGAGTCACAGATACAGTTCCACTTACAGCTTTTTTGGTGCTTAATTGGAGATAAGAGTCTCATGGACTTTCTTGATCTGGCTAGCTTTGAACCATGATCCTCAGAGCTCAGCCTTTAGAATAGAAGTACAGGTATGCATCATCAGTGTATGGCCTTTTCAATTTTTACTGGGATTCTTTATTTTCACATATACATAATGTGTATATAATCTCAGGTAGTGGCCAACATAATTTTCATTTTCATATGTTTTTCTTTCATTCTTTGTGGCTGAGCAATTGAGAGTTTAGTTTTTCTTGATAAACATTTCCATGGTTCAAATGGCACAATCTCAAAAACAATGATGTTGGTTCTGTTGTTCTTTGACTAGGGATTTGAGTAAAGGTTAAAACAGATTGCTGAGAAAGCAATGATGCTCTGAGGTCAGATCAGCTGCTGGCAAATCCCTCTGAGGTTTCCCAGCTGTTTGTGCTGACTGAAACATGATTGAGTCTGACTCCTGTATTGCCTAGGAGATAGGATGTACTTCTTTCTAGGAGGGCCAGTTTAGAGATTTCTACATCAAAGCAGGGACCTACTCTGTGTTTTATTGTGGTCCTGATACCTAAGGTTGCTTTTTTTTTTTCTAGTACTAGAGTTTGATCTCGGGATTCAACACTACTAAGCAGGTGCTCTGCCTCTGTAGCTACCTTTTATGAATTGGCTATATTCAAGATAGTGTCTCACTTTCATGCTAATTCTGCCTGAGCTGCAATCATCCTATTTGTGTTCCTTTTTGTTGCTGGGGTGCTGGGTGCATACCTGTGCACCCAGCTCTTGTATTTCCTAGTATACACAGGTGTACACAGTTATGCCTGGCCATTGATTCATTGATTGGCATAGAGTCTTCCAAAAGTTTATAACCAGGCTGGCCTCCAACCATGATCCTCTGATCTCTACTCTCCAAATAGTTAGAGCAGGCTATATGTCTCAAGTTTGTAATCCTATCACCTTTTTTTTCATTTTGTGCCAGTCCTGGGGATTGAACTCAGGGCCTCGTTACTGTCCCTGAACTTTTTGTGCTTAAGGTTAGCAACTCTGCCATTTGAGCCACAACTCCACTTCTGCCTCTTTTGGTGATTAATTGGAAGTAAGAGTCTTATGAACTTTCCTGCTGGAGCTGGCTTTGAACCATGATCCTCAGGTCTCAGCCTCCTGAGTAGCTAAAATTATAAACTTGAGCCACCAGTGCCAAGCTCTACTCCCTAACTCTTATTGTAGCCCTTGACTGTTGAAGACTTACTTTAGTTTTCTTGCTCCTTTTTTCCCTATTGTTTGACCTGTATTCACTCCTTTTTTAATCATGTAAGTAAACTTTCCCTTTTTTTCCCCTAAAGGATTTGTTCTATAGCTCTCAATTGTCTTTTTTCCTGGTGACTAAATCTCTTTATCTTTGTAAGCCATGATTTCAATGATTAATGATTTGTAATATATATATATATATATATATATATATATATATATATATATATATATCACACCCAGAGCCCAGAAGGCTCTGTCCTCTCATTTGAGAGAGTAGGAAGCAGTCCTAGGGGATGAGATCCTAGAATGGTAGACCAGGATTGGCATGCAGATCCCTTGAATCTAAGTTCACTCCACCAGAATACAAATTCAGTTGTCAGTTGATTTCGTTTCACGTAACAGCTGTGACACTCTTTACCACTGCAGGGTGATTCGGGTTTAATACCTCGGATCTGTGAAGGGCTCTTCAGTCGGATAAATGAAACCACCAGATGGGATGAAGCATCCTTCCGCACTGAAGTCAGGTAGGGCCTGTGGTCTGAGCCAGTGTCTGCTTGCTTGGGGTTATGGCTGCTTGGCTTGCACTTAGGTCTTAGTTTGGACCTATGGATTCCCAAGGAAAGAGCCTGCTGTTTTTTCTCCTGTGCTTAGTTAGAGTAGTTGAGAATTTGTCTGAAACATCAGGTTAATTTCAGTGACTTCCTTGGATACAATTTGGATAAGAAATAATCATTAGTTGGAGGTTTATCTCCAAGTGGAGTGAGCCCTTGATTCTGAGTTACTTGTCTCATCCCTTTTATTCATTGTGTTGGTATGCTCTCCATAAAGCTGAGTTACAAATACTTATAAGTTACTGGATGGTGGAGGTGCTTTTTCCTCTTTGAAGTTAAACCTGTGTGGGGATCAGTCTCTCCAGTGATTTCTAAGGGCAGCTCTATCTGCTGGGTCTCCTGGTAGCCATGTGGCTTTGGACAAGTTAATTAAAGCATGCTAGACCTCCCTTGCCGATGTTTGCAGAGTGGTAAGTCACCACCCTGAACACAGTTAAGTAGCTGTGTGCTGCTGCTTTGGGAGTGTTGTTGTGGTTACTACCATTAATATCACATTATTTCTCTGAATTTCATTCTGCTGAAAAATTTCAGCTACTTAGAAATTTATAACGAGCGTGTGAGAGATCTACTTAGGAGGAAGTCATCTAAAACCTTCAATTTAAGAGTCCGAGAACATCCCAAAGAAGGACCTTACGTTGAGGGTAAGAATATATATTTCGTAGCCTCCTTGGGATTTGTGTAAAAATAAAGCATGTGGTGGGCTGGGGTTGTGGCCTAGCATTAGAGTGCTTGCCTACTATGTACGAAGCCCTGGTTTGACTCTTTGGTACCCCTGCACAGAAGAAGCCAGAAGTGGTACTGTGGCTCAAGTGGTAGAGCACTAGCCTTGAGAAAGCTCAAGGACAGTGCCCAGGCCCTGAGTTCAAGCCCCAGGACTGCCCCCCCCCCCCCAAAAAAAGCATGCAAGGAAAAGGAAAGTACTGTAATCGTGAGATTTTTTTTTAAAGTTATTTTACTTTTGCAATTTTGTGATCAGGAAATTTTCATATTTAGTGAGATTTGCTAGTAGGTTTCTTCTGGCTTCAGTTAGGAGACCGTGGAAGTTTCTTTCCAATATTCTATGCTAAGAGAAGCAATCTTGTAACTTATCTATCTGGTGTTGCAGTTAGCGGTGTGTCTTTATTAGCCTGAATAATGGTAGATGACAGGAAAGACATCCTCAGAACTCTTGTCTGTTAAGAGTTTTCACCTGATCCCCTGCATGACGTCAGCATCTGTGATTCAACGGTGGCACCCTCAGTTGTGGGGAATGTCACAGGTAATGATGTTTAAAACTGACTCTTAGTGATTAAATCACTGTCCTAGGTTAGGAGGCTATCATACAGTATAAAAAGCTGAGTCTGGCCTGCAGGAATCACACATGGAAACATTCTCTCATGAGGACACAGACCTTCATGTATTTCACTGGAGTAAAACTGAACTGGATGTGGCTCTCTTACCTTCCACAAATGCCAATTCAAAGCAGATCAAAAAACTTAATGTAAAACTTTGAAACTTCTACAGAAAAGAGTAAAAACACTAGAACTTACTGATATGAGAAGTAATTCCTTGACTGGAGCTCTAGTAGCTCAGCAAATAAGATATAGGACTGACAAATGGGAGTGTATCAAGCTTAAAAGCTCTGTACAGCTAAGGATGTAGTCACTAGAATGAAGACACAGCTACAGAATGGGAGCAGACCTTTACCAGCTATACATCTGACAAGGGGCTAAGAACTAGAAAATACAGGGAACTTAAATGGATTATTGATTCTTAGGGAATTTAATTTTTTAATAAGTGGATAGAAGAGCTTCATAGACACTTCCCAGAAGTATAAATGTCTGATAAATATATGAAGAGATGCTCAGCGTGCCTGGCCATAAAGGAAATGCAAGCAAATCAAAACAGGATTGAGGTTCCATCTCTTGCCAGTTAGAATGGCCATCATAAAAAAAACAAAACAGACAAATGCTGGTGAGAATGAGGGGGGAAAAGGAACTCTGTTACACTGGTGGTTGGACTGTAAATTAGTTCAGCTCCTGTGGCAGTCATTATTTTATTATTTTTTGTGGGTCATGGGGCTTGAACTCTGGGCCTGAGCGTTCTCCCTGAGCTCTTCAGGTCAAGGCTACCGCCCTGCCCCTGGGCCTGGGCACTGTCTTGAGCTCTTCAGCTCAAGGCTACTGCCCTACCCTTGAGCCAAGCCCCACTTCCCAGATTCCTAGAGGTTAATCGGAGATAAGTCTCAGGTCCTTTTGTGACCCGGCTGGCTTTGAACCTTGATCCTCAGATCTCAGCCTCCAGAGTAGTTATGATTACAGGCATGAGCCACCGTGCACAGCCTATGGAAGTCATTATAAAAATTCATGAAACAAAGGTAGGATTGCCTTATCTAGGCATACCACCCTTGGGCATTTGTCCAAACAAGTGTTTTGGATATAATAGATACACATGTGTACATGGTTATTGCAACAGTATTCACAATAGCCAAGCTAAGAAGGAAAAACAGATATCCTCAATTGATTAAGAGAATGTGATATGTAATCACAATACTCACTGTGAAATTTGGTATTTTGAGGGGATTGGTATTGGAAGAGAGTTGAGGGAGAATGATCAAGATACATTGTATTCATAAACTGACATATTGAAACCCCTTTGTACAACTATTTAAAGATAACACTAATACCATGAAAATATGTTCTTTCTCTTAAGTGGATATTAGACGTGAGATAAGATTGTACACATAAACATATGATTATAGGCATACACACATATTATATTGAAGGTGTAAGATATACTGATAAACCTCTTTAAAGAATAGACATTCATTGTAGCATAAAGAAGTTGAAGCATGTCTGGTCTGGAGTGTGGATAGTAGTGAGAGGGGCAGGTGAGTAGAAAGAAGGAAGGAGGGCATGTAATCTTTGTGCAAGGACAAAAATGGAACAAGGGAACTTCACAAGTGAGGTTGAAAAAGAAGAGAAGAGGATGGAAAGGATGATTGAACAAGATGTAGTGTTTCCATAAACAAATATGTTAAAAAAGAAACACCCCAAACAAATGACCATAAATTTCTTGACAGAAACTCAAGCAAGAGAGCATTTAATATCATATTCCAAGCCCTGAAAGGAAATACCTACCAACCTGCATTGTTAAATGTAGCAAAGATATCTTTCATAATTAGTAAAATTGGCAGTGAGTTAGGGGACAAAACAGTAATCCAGAGCATCATTGTAGAATTTTTTGCTACTGATTTTTGTTTGTTGACATTATATCTTGCTACTTTGCCCAAAGTGTTTATCAGATCTGAGTCAAGGTCTTTGCTTTTGCGGGGTCTGTACAGTCTTGAATAGTTTGTATCATCTGCAAAAGAAACACCCTTGTGTGACCATTTGGAGCTAATAAAAGGAAAACGAATTATGAAGTTGCAAGTTGATCTGAATGATGATGGGGATTTTATATTTGAAACAAAAATGTTATTAGAATGTGGAAAAAATGGGAATAGTTTCAACTTACATTTCAGACAGGTAACTAATTTTCCCAACATACAGAGAGCTCCTATAAAGATATACCCAGCAACCATGGAGTAAAAGAGAGAGAGAGAGAGGCAATGAATGGATTGTTTAAAGAAATGGGTATTTGGATGATTTTTATTCGAAGTGCTGGGGAATTGAACCCAAGGCACCTGAGGATAGCCATGCTCTCTACATCTCCCTCCATTTCAAAAGTGTACCTTTTTGTTTTTCCGCAATGCTGGGGATTGAATGCAGGGCTTGGTTTATGTATGCTAGATGGGTCTTTACCACTGAGCTTCACAACCATCCCCAAATAAATGGAAGGAAATAAAGCTCATCCTCATTCCTCATAAGAAGAAAAATGAAAAGCATTCATTGAGGTAGTGTGTGACATCTTTGGTGGACATGGGTCTGCTGTGATGGAGGTTCTGAGAGACCAGAACTCTAACCTATTGATCCTGCTGGGCGCAAACTGCCCTCTAGAGGACAATATGTATTAAAAGCCCAACTAAGAATTTAGTATGTACAAACATTTCTAGACATTTGAAAGGGCCTGTGTACAAGATCATTTGTAGCGGTATGATATGTAATTGGAAACAGAAGAGAAACAGCCTCTAGTCTCAAGAGAAGACTGGTTAAATTGGTTATGGTACACGCGCGCGCACACACACACACACACACACACACACACACACAAATGTAGCATAAAAAATTATATATATAAGATATATAATTTTTTTTGCCAGTCCTGGGGCTTCAACTTAGGGCCGGAGCACTGTCCTTGGGCTTTCTCAAAGATAGAGCTCTACCACTTGAGCCATAGCACCACTTCTGGCTTTTTCTGTGTATCTGGTACCGAGGAATCAAACCTGTGTCTTTGTGCATGCTAGGCAAGCACTCTGCCACTAGGCCAAACTCCTGGCCCCCAAATTATATGTTTTGATATGTACTCAATGAAAAAGATGCAAAATAATGTTTATGATATGCCATAGTTGGTTGTGGTGATTGTGCTGATGGTGTTGGGGATAAAATGCAAGGCCTCATGTATGTCACTGAACTTTATTCCACTGCATTATGGTCCCATTGGTATGAAAGAGAGGAAAAGTTGGTGATGTACACACACACATGTGCACACCCACACCCCACACATACACATATGCATGTATATGTTATACTTAATGTACAGATCATTTTTAGAAGCATACGTACATACTTGGTAATATTTAGTTATTTGACAATAGGGGTTAAGGGGAAGCCTCAGGAAAGAGATAGTCTTACAAAGTATAGTTTTTTACCTTTGGTATCCTATGAATATATAAAAAAATCATTTAAAAGATTAAAAAATGCTTTTAGAGTTTTGCATAGGGTATTTGCTTTTACATTTTTCTTCCTGCAATGATTGCTGTTCAGAGGTTGATCTTAGTGGCTTTTATCCTAAATACTCACTTCAGTAGATGAGAAGAGGTAGCCCGAGGTCTGCTGAGGCTTGGTTAACCCGGGCCGCTGCATTACATGCCACTATGGTAGAAGCAAGTGAGCCTTTAAGTGGGTTCACAGATTTTAGTCATACACTATTTCTTACGGGAATTTCCATTCCCTGTATAATAGGAGGATTTCTTTTCCTCCTCCTCCTCCTCCTCCTTTTTCTTTTCTTTCCAGATTTATCCAAACATTTGGTACAGAATTATGGTGATGTGGAAGAACTTATGGATGCAGGGAATATTAATCGTACCACAGCAGCTACTGGGATGAATGATGTCAGTAGCCGGTCTCATGCCATCTTCACCATCAAGTTCACACAGGTAAGGGCAGCCAGCGGGCAGCCCTGGGGCCAGCTGTGTGGGGCTGGTTGGCTTCCCTCCTGGAGATCTTTCTTTGCTGATTAACCTCAGCTGAGGACTGATCACTGTTGAACCAGGAGCAGGAGCAAGCAAAGGTGAAGGACTGTCATTTCCTTGTTAATTAGAGTTGAGCATGTGCTGGGCACTGAGTTTCTCCATGGTTACAATCACAGTCATTTTTTAAATAGCCTGATGGATACCCTTAAGAAATACTGAACAGGCTTCCACCTTGTCTGAGACATTATTAAAAAAAAACAAAAACTTGCTCTGTGCCTAATTAAGAAAAAATTTTCATTGTTGTTAACACTGTGGGAGATAATGGATTGTGAGTCTGACCAGCAGGAGGCCAAGGTGAGTGAGTGCAGCGCATTATCCCCCCATGGAGCTCACCCCACTGTGTTGATGATGCTGATTAGAGTGGTAGCCAAGGACAGAACGTTTATGTAAGTGCCAATGTGAGAATTCATTATGGTTCACGTGCAGAACATGGTGGCCATGAGTGGAAGGGGGTGAGGAAAGTGGGCAGGCGCTTGGCCCAGGAGAGCATGGGAGGGTGACGAGAGACGCAGAGCTCTCTTGGAGTCAGTGCCAGGAATCAGGGCTGTTCTCACCCATATCCACCCTTGGGCACAGCAGGAACAAGACAGTGTTTTTAATCACGCAGGTAGATCAGAGAACAGGAAAATTAAAAAGACTCCTGAAGGTCAACCAGAACATCTCTGTACAGTTTCTGCATCTTTTACCTTTTTCCAGATCCTAGATATTTAAAATTATCATGATGTTTAAAGTTACTGTTTCATTGTACAGCAACTTGCTGGTGGCTCTACTATATGGGTTTTGTGTGTATGTGCGCGAGAGTGTGCTTGCCCGAGTATGCATTTTGGTTCCCGGTGTAGAAGATTAAAAGAAGCCTTGGGAAGAGTAATACTGTGAAACAAAACGTTTTTGTCAGAGTAGTGAAATGATCTTTTTATCTATTTATCTATGCATATATTTTGAAGGGCCTTTGTTGCTTTGGATGCCAGAACTCCTAGATGAGAATAGTCCTAATTCTTCCCCCACCCCACTTCCCAAAGTCCTGGGGCTTGAACTCAGGGACTGAGGACTGTCCTTGGGCTTTCTCAAGGCTAGGGCTGTACCATATTAGCCACAGCACCACGTCTGGCTTTTTCTGTGTATGTGGTACTGAGGAATTGAACCCTGGTCTTCAAGCATTTTAGGCAACTACTTTACCACTAGGGCACCTTCCTGGCCTAGCCTAATTCTTCAGTGGCATTTTTCTGTCCAGAGTGCCCTTTAGTACCCACTTCTTTTTTTCTTCTAAATTTGCTTTGCTAGGAAAGGCAAGGATTTGAGTCATCGTGTGTTTCTTCAAAAGGTGGAGTTACACAGGGTGGACTTCTGTTGTCTTGAACTTAGTTTCTGAAATTTTTATAGTCAGTGTGATGGCTAATAAAGCAAAAGGAGAGGAAAAAGGAATTAAAAGATTTAACCCTAAGAGATTTCAGTGGGAAGCATTTTTTTTTAAACATAAGGAACATTGGAATCCTTGGGACCTCTTCATTTTTTCTTTCCTATCTTACAGGCAAAGTTCGATTCTGAAATGCCATGTGAAACTGTGAGTAAGATTCACTTGGTGGATCTTGCTGGAAGTGAGCGTGCAGATGCTACTGGTGCCACTGGGGTTAGGCTCAAGGAAGGAGGGAATATTAACAAGTCCCTCGTCACTCTGGGAAATGTCATTTCTGCCTTAGGTAGGTGCTTGCTCACCTCCTGTTGCTTTTTTGTGAAACAAAATTGGAGGAACATGAAACAATGATTTCCTCTCCCTTGCTTCCATCTTCCTTACAGCTGATTTATCTCAGGATGCAGCAAACTCTCTTGTGAAGAAGAAGCAAGTTTTTGTGCCTTACAGGGATTCTGTTTTGACTTGGTTGTTAAAAGATAGCCTTGGAGGAAACTCTAAAACCATCATGATTGCCAGTAAGAGTTTAAAGTTATTTTCCTGACCATCTGACGTTTCCTATGAATTAACTAAGTTTTTTATGTTGAAAATGTGTCATATTAAAATACTGCATTACTGGTTTATCTACCTTGAAAATCACCTGCATCCAGAAATCCAGTCTATAGTATCTTTATCAAGTGTTGCAGAGACGTGCATGCTCTGGGAGCTGTGATGACCTGCAGAGACTTTCAGACATTTTCTTGCAAAAATTAACAAGGTAGAAAGCCTCTAAGCCCCCCAATTTGTAGGAGAAAATCATTATAGGGGCACAAAGTAAAAAGGAAATAATCTAACCTTTTATATTTATAGCACTGTGTATGGAATTTAAAAATTAAAAAGCAAGAGAAAAAATAACAGTGATAATACCTTATGTCTACATTGATGAATTAACTCTAAGAAATGGAATAGAGAAAAATAACACAGAGGTGATGATGGAGAATTTATGGATTCTTTCCTTTCCTGCTCCATATTCTTACCTCTGTTCTTCTCCCTCTCTTTCATTCCCTCTCCCTGTGCTCCTTACCCTTTGCCATGCCTTCATTGAGGAGCAGGGAACCTACTTTGGGATATGCCTTAAGCTTGGGTGGTATTGGGGGAGTCGTGGGCAATATTAATCAAGGTTTCCATTAATTAAAGAATTAACTAGTCTACTGACTCCATGTAAACATTGGCATTCTCTGTGGAAGTTTAAAAATGATAGTGTTTGCCAGAAATTTAAAAATTATTGTAATCCCTGCATAGTACTGATATACACAAGTCTTGACACTCTTACATTTGCAGCTGAGAAAATGTCTTAACTGTGGCAAGGTAGCACATATCCTATATTAAAGTTGGGTAGGTGACAAATATCAGTCTTAAAAACAAAGCAGAATGGCAGTTTGGTATGATGAACACCTTTTCCTATAAATCTTAGATAATTTTTTAATATTCATTGCTATGGCAATGAATATTTAGTCTATCCAATGACCTGAGGTTAATCTGACTTTTAAATTACAAACCAACTTCGTGTTAAATGAAACATGGAGTGCTGTATAAATGATATTTTTTTTGAATTCTTTCTTCACAGCCATTTCACCTGCTGATGTCAATTATGGAGAAACCCTAAGTACACTTCGCTATGCAAATAGAGCCAAAAACATCATCAACAAGCCTACCATTAATGAGGACGCCAACGTCAAACTCATCCGGGAACTGCGAGCTGAAATAGCCAGACTAAAAGCTCTGCTTGCTCAAGGAAATCAGGTTAGATTTTTCTTGAGATTTATACATTATATACCTTGAGTAATGGCATCTGTTTCTGGATGTTAATGAGACAATTATCTCGTTGTATTGATTTGAATAAATAAGTGCTAAGTAAAGATCCCAATGAGTTAGCCAATCCTTCCTTCACACCAGTCTCCTATTGGCCTTTGCATTCCTTATGTGCTGTGTCTTACCACTAAGTCCTAAATGATTAACTATCTAATAGTTATCAATTATGGATGGAAATTTAGCATGCAATCGGATTAGTAGCATAATCTCCCATTAGTGGGATGAAATTGAGATGCTTTGAGTAATCTCTAAAATTCTACCCATGCATTTTATGACTTTATATTATAGCTCATTGAACAGAGAGGAAGAACTTGTGTAAACACCTTTCTGAATGTCTGTTCCTTACGAGCTATCACAGAGGAGGTGTGATGACTCCGTGACAGGTGTGACATCAAGGGTCTGTGGCCTGGATGCAACACTGGCCCAAGGGGCCTTGCATGATGCTTGCAAGGGATCTTTGGGTTGAAGTGAGGAGGCCTGTTCTGGGGGGGTGTGTGTGTGTGTGTGTGTGTGTGTGTGTGTGTGTGTGTGTGTGTGTGTGTGTGTTCATGTTCCCAGCAGGCTTCCTTTCTGTCCATCGTGAGCGTGTAAAATTACTCTGTGGTGTAACTAGTGTGGACCAAGTTCCCAGAGGCTTAGATATGCACTGAACACGAGTTAAGGTGGGCTTCTTAAACCTTGGAAGTTAGACTGCACTTAGAAGATACATTTCATCCTGTTTTCTTAACTGAAGAATGGATGGACGTCTCATGTCATTAAAAGATCTTTCAATGCAGAGTGCTCTCTCTGGAGCAGTGTTTTTTGGGCAGGAGTACATGCTACTGGAAGCTCTTAGCATTCCATAGTTTGATCTATGAAATATCAACAGAATAAAATCCTCAACAGTGGATCGTGTGGGAAAGGACTGTATTTGCGGGCCCAGGATCCTCTGTTGAGGATTTTATCCTATTGATATTTTCATAGATCAAACTATAGAATGCCAAGAGCATTTCCTTATATTTTTTTCTTGTTTCTTTCATGATCTAAGAATACCACTGTAATAAAAAGGAGTATTTTTATTATTGTTCTCTTGGTATTGATGTTGGAAAAAATATTTTTAGAACACACAAAGAAAGGATAAAACTTTTGAGTTTAATCTGTAAATTATAGTGAAAATGAAGAGTCCATTATAAAATAATTTATCATATTCTGAGTCTCCAAATGGTGAGACAATATAGGCTTATTCTAAGTTTGTGATGCTTAACAAAGTAAGTTGGTATTTCACTAAAGTGCTCATTAAAAATGTCTGAATAAATAAATCTTTCCTAGGACATTGACCTTTTTCTGGGATATTCTATTCCAGATGCTGCCTTGGTTTTTTGAACATTCCTCAAGTCCAAGTTCCATTTCTAGGTTATTTAAGTACAGCCAAATAAAAACTTTTACTTCTTTCATGTGTGTCAGTTGTGGAGCTTGAACTCAGGGCCTTGACACTATCCCTGAATCTCTTGAATGCTTAAGGCTAACGCTCCCTAACCATTGAGCCACAGGGCCACTTCCAAACCTCCTATTTTTAATAATTTCATATGTTTGCCAAGCGTCATGGGTTAGAGTTTTAATAACAGAGAACTGTGGCCCATATTGTATTTGCTTTTTCTTCTCTGTAGGTAGGGTTAGAGAGACATGTATGTAGCTATAAAGAATATGATATGGTATACATACTGTACATATAATTCCATCCGTTGTTTATTACTAATCTGTGGATGAAGTAGAAATTTCTCAGGTGGGATAGAGAAACAGAAGCCAAACAGTGGGTTCTGTAAGATGGCCAAAATATTTTCATTGAATATTTTGCATGAGATAACATGATGGGTGCAATGACACTTTGTAGTTTTGTGTTGACAAAGCTTCCTTTCCTTGTAGGAAGGGTAGGTTGTGCTTTAGGTTAACCCTCATTTTCAGTAAGCCTGATAAACGTAGCTGCCAGCTGTATAACAAAGCAATCTTCCTCCCTTCCTTCCTCCCCTCCCCCCCTTTTTTTGGCCAGCCCTGGGGCTTGAACTCAGAACCTGAGCAGTGTCCTTGGGCTTTCTCAAGGCTAGAGCGCTACCACGTGAGTCACAGCACCACTTCCAGCTTTTTCTATGAATGTGGTATGGATGACCTGAGTCTTTGTGCATGCTAGGCAAGCACTCTACCACTAGGCCCAACTCCAGGCCCCAACAAAGCAACATTTCTAATGATACAAATGACCCCTAACAACTTACATCCAGAGAAGTTGAAGTATATGCAACTGTAAAAGGCAGCTGAAGGCAGTGACTCTTGTAATTAGGCATGTCCCTGGGAGGCCTCTGGCAGCTGTGCCTATGGCATTGTCATAGGAGATGCTGGTCCTGTAGGCTAGCTTTAAAAAAATTTATTATGATTAATAGAGGAGTTACAGTTATGTTTGCCAGATAGAATGAGTATTACTTCACACACATTGATACCCCTTCTTATGTTTTTGCCCCCATTTCCCTCCCCCAACCCTCCCCTCATCTTGTTTTCCCCCTTTCCCTTTCCTATTTCAAATAAACAAATAGATGTATATACAATAAACAAGATGTACAAGATAAGATACTGTAACAATATGAGAATAACCAGGATATGGAAACAAGAGCTATATAATGAGTGAATGTTGTTCTTAATGTACTATGCTACTTCTCATCTCTTTTGTTGTCCCTTGGTTATTCTCATATAGTTAGACTAGCTTTTAAGCTAAGGTAGATCTACATACACATACATGTGATTATCTACTCTTCATACATGAGCAATTACTCAAGAGGTCTAAACACCATTGCTCCTGTATGGCCTGAGGATTGCTGTGGAGACATGTCAACAGGCTCTCAGCCATCAAGAAGACACCTGTGCTTCTCTGCCAGCCAGCTGAGTTTTCTGTGGTATACACAGATGCCCAGTGAGGCCCACAGTCATCTTGTTAGACTGGATGTTTAACTGAGCCAATAAAGACTGACTGCTTTTGTTTGAATAGAAATTAAAACATGTTGGATCCTCTGGGGAGGACAACTTGTAATTAAAGAAGAATCATTCGTATAGTTGACTCATACCTTCCCTTCCCAGGAATTCGTTCTGTTGATGTAGCCTGGTACAGTGTATGCAGTTGGTTTAAGTGTAATCTGGTAGAGCAAAAGCTTAAAGAAGCAGAACTATGTTTACATTAAAAGGATAAGTTGTAGATGTATAGAATAAATTAGAGAAAAGCATGCAATGAAATAACATGTACAAAATTAGAATTGTAAAACAGAAAGAAGCAGTTCTGTGTTGTCTGATTTTTCTCCCAGAAATAGTTAATTTAAAAGTCAATGTGTTTTCCTCCCTTCCCTATCTGACTTCAAATAACCAAATATGCATATATACAATATATCAGATAACCAGGTGAGATACTGTAACAATATGAGATAACCAAGGGAAGCAAAAGAGATGAGAGATAACATAGTATATTAACAACAGCAGGGAAATGGGGACCAAGACATGAGAAAGGGTATCAGTGTATGTGAAGTAATGCACCTTCATTCTGGTAAATATAACGTAACCCTTCTATTCATTACAATACAAAATATATGAAAAAAAACAAAGCCAATGTGTGGACTGGATTGTAGCTTGGTGGCAAAGCAGTTACCCAGAAAGCACAACATCTTGGGTTCAGTCCCCAGAACCAAAACAAAAAAGAAAAGTGTTTGTATAAAATTGTTGACTTAAAAAAAAATCACAGCCGGGGGCCAGGAGTTTGGCCTAGTGGTAGAGTGCTTGCCTAGCATGCACCAAGACCCCGGTTCGATTCCTTGGTACCACATACATAGAAAAAAGTCGGAAGTGATGCTGAGGCTCAAGTGGCAGAGCTCTAGCCTTGAGAAAGTCCGAGGACAGTGATGAGGCTGTGAGCTCAAGCCCAGGACTGGGGGGAGGGAGGGAGGGAAATCACAGCCGATACATGCTAAGACCAGAATAACTTCAAGTTTACAAACTAAATTGGAAAAGAATGGCTGCGTGTGCCATGGTGACTTCTTTCCTGTTTTCCTATAGCATCTTTGGCAGGGAGATAGAATAGGGAGCACCAAGTTCTTAGCACTTTAATCAGGACTGACGTGTTAGGAGTGCAGCTGCAGTCCAGTTGTGTTTTCTTCTCATCCCTCCCCATTCTACCCTGATTTGGGTGTTTATCATCTTTATACTGCATCAGGGATAAAAATAAGGAAGTAGATCATAAGATGGTGGTGTCATCCATTAACTAGCACCTAGCAGTGGCCGTATTTACACGTTTCATTCACCTATTTCAATGTAGCCAAACCCCAGAGGTCCATGGCTAAGTAAGACTTAGGCTTCTTACGCTGTTGAATTTTCTACTTTGTGCATAATCAGACAAGTCCTGGTGACTTGGGGTTTCAGATTATATTTGGTTTCAGTAAAAAAATATCCTAATGTTGTTTGCTCTCTTTATTTCTACTGCAAATACATATTTACAAAAAAAACTGATTTCAGATAGTGTAAAATGAGATATATATCCCATGGATTATAGACTGGGTGATTATGGATACTTCTTTGGTGTTGTGTGTGACATTACTTTGTATAGTATTTAGTAGTTTCTACATGTTTATGGTAATGAATATGTTCATAGAAAAAATCCTTGTTATATGTTATTACTGTTTATTAATTGCTGATGTTCTTATGTGTTGAATTGCAGATTGCCCTCTTAGACTCTCCTACAGCTTTAAGTATGGAGGAAAAACTTCATCAGAATGAAGCAAGAGTAAGTGATGATTGACTTGTTTGTGACATCATAATGTACACTGAGTAATTTTAAAGTTCATGCTTTCTAGTATTTGTTTGGGACACATTTTCTTTTTTCACTGCATGTATCTCTCCAACTCCATGACCTCTTTAAAGATACTCAGCTGTTTTTTTTTCAGATGTATGACACATTTTCTGTGATTTAATAAGTATGGTGATTTATGTGACATATGCTGAGCTGACTGACTTCAGTAACATTCACATGCAGGTCTTTTTGAAAAAGCTGTGGGGCCACTTTGTTCTAAAATCTAAGTGCCAGTGATTGTATATAGAGACTCCTTTCTTGAATACATGTCATTTGAAATATGATATAAAAATCAATGTTAATAAAGTCTTAAAAAAATAAAAGGATGGGCTGGGAGTTTGGCCTAGTGGTAAGAGTGCTTGCCTAGCATGCACAAATACCTGGGTTTGATTCCTTGGTACCACATATATAGAAAAAATCCAGAAATGGTGCTTTTGGCTCCAGTGATAGAGCTCTAGCCTTGAAAAAGCCCAAGGACAGTGACCAGGCCCTGAGTTCAAGGCCCAGAACTGGCAAAAAATAAATAAAATTAAAAGGAAAAAGTCAGGAAAGAGGAACAGACACTGAGAATATTTTTTGGAGTCAATTTTCTTTCTGGTGCTAAATAAAACTAAAACAAAAACATGGATTTTGTTACAGTATATACTCAATTATATACAATGTGAAAATTGTATTTAGGAATTTGTTGACATTTCTCTAGATAATTAGGTTGATTAATATGCTGATAATGGCATTAGTAAAAAACATTAGTTTTCTTAATGTATTTTGCTCATGAAATTTTATGTATTAGTGTTTTTGGTTCTCATTCCAGGTGCTATGAAATGTCTGGATATAGCAATAAATTGTTTATCAATTATAGTTTTTAGAAGTACCTAGCAAGTTAATAGAATCCAATAAATATTTTAATTTGAGTATATTAAACATGCTGTGATAGAAATAACTCTTATTCATGATATTTTCTAAGTATTTGCCTGTCTTTTATTTTTTTATTTTGCATTTTTTGAAGATTTTTGCCATCTAGTTGGCTATATATCTCATCACCTGATCACATTGTTAGAATTGGTATCATGTGCTTCCATTTTATTAATGTTTTATGAAGATTACTTGTGTTAAATACAAGGGTATAAAGCCTTTTTATATTTTTAAATAGTTTGAACTACTTGATTGAAGCTGGAAAGGATTATTGATTGACTCCTATTTCTTCATTGAAACCATTTCAGTTGGTGAAACACATAATTATTTGTTCTGTGCTTTGTATTCACAAATAAGTTATCAGTGAGGATCTGTGCACAGGGTAGTATCCATTAATTCCACATGCCGGCAGTCTTTTCTGTAGGAAGGAAAGATAGCAATAGCCATTCTCTGAAGTCTTTTCTGGAGCAAACAGCTATCACCCTCTTGACCTTCAATGCTGTTATGACTCTAAAGTTGGTACCAGTGAACTGTAGGGTCTGACTTCAGATGAATCAATGCAGTCTTACAGCATTAGAGACTAGCAGAGAGCAAAGTTAGGGAGACATTTACACTCTTGTTTCCATTTTCACTAAGAAGATGGTAGCTTTTGACACTTAGGATCCAGCAAAAGAAGGATAAGCGTGAAAAAAAATTAACAGAGAATCCCTATAGTCTTATTTGAGGTAAACTTAGACGTGAGATGGACACTGAATGATGGCATGTGGGTGAGAGAGACTGGTTTTCTTGTGATATAGGCCCTCCATGTCTAGTCAACAGCATGCTTTCTTTTGTCAAAGTTGCTGACCAATGAATGATCTGTCTGGCTACCACACTTCATGGTACATGTAATCTATGCACCCTTCTGGCCTGGTTATATCCGGTGCACCTGGGTGGGAGACCTGGAGGCTCAAAGTAGGCTTGTGGTGGCTATTGAGTAGAGGAGGGACAATGATAGGCATCATGGCTTAGAGGTTTTAGCTCCTGCTGTCTTCTTTTCCCCAGAGCACCTTTTTATTCTTCTTTTCCTCTGCCTCTCAATTCAAGTATTACTTTCTACTTCTCAGTGAACTAATCATCAGAGTCATCTAAAACAGTTTTCTGGAACCAGAAGAAAATTTCTATTAACCTTGAAAAGCATTTTCTTACCTGCTATATTCAACAGCTAGGGACATTTTCTTCTCTAAGTTACTGCCCAGTAAAAAGAAGCTGATTTTTATCAAAAGAAATTTGCTTCTACTGAGTCAATTAAAGAATCACCATATATATATATATATATATATACACACACACATATATATATATATATGTAGAGTAAGATTTATAAACCCCATCAATTAGCTGTGAAAGCAAATTATCTTCTAAAAGAGAACTGTACCATCAAGGTGATTTAATCAGCACATATCTAATTACAAAGAAAAGTAAATGATTATTTCTTAGGACCTAAAGCAGAGTCAAGAAAAATTAACCCATTTAACAGGATATTGTCATCCTTGGGTTCATAATTTTGGCTAATAGTTTAAAGAAGCAGCTTCTAGTTAAGTACATTATGAAAAAGACTTAATATTGTAGATAACTGGACAAATTCCTGTCTGTTCTTTTCTTTGCCATAATGTAGTTGGTAGGATAAGATCAGTATGTGTGGTTGATTTACTGATCTTTTAGAAGGCATTGCTAATGAAAACATTAGAGCATATTTTACCATAGTATATAAGAATTTGGAAACTTTCTAAAAGTCATAATAATTTTTGAAAAGTAAAATAAGCCAATATGTATGTGTTTGTTTTTAGGTTCAAGAATTGACCAAGGAGTGGACAAATAAGTGGAATGAAACCCAAAATATTTTGAAAGTAAGGACTATAAAAGGTGTCTGAATTTTACTGTGCTGGTTATTTTTCCCTCTTGTCTTCTCAAACAGCAATAATAAACTTTATCTAAGGTAAGACTAATGGTTCTGATGGTTTTGCTGCATAGGGGTTCTGGTTTGATGAAATAAACTTTATGTAAGATAAGACCAATGGTTTTGCTGCATAGGGGTTCTGATTTGACAAAAACAAAAGGAGAGGATTTTGTTAAGATATTTGCTTTCTTTTGTTGGCCTTTTTCCATTTTTTGTTCAACATGTATTAGGATGAAGAGCATTCACTGCTGCCTCTTGGTTTTTTATTAAGGTCAATATAAAAACAATATGTTAAATAAAAATACTTTCCAAAATAATATTATAAAATGAGCTTACATAGATAGTATGGCTAGATGTTGGATATGTGTAAGTTAATAATTTTGTAGGTGAATTTTTTCCCCCATAATTCTGAGGCTGGATCGTGATGGTATGCATTTCTGTCAAGACACACTGTAAAGGGTCATTTCCGTTTATTATGGTCTGGACTTTAAAAATATGAGTTTTTCTTGTTTCTATTTCTCATTGACTTTGTTGCTAGGAAACCTCTGTCATCGTTGAGTATCAGCCACACTAGGTATCAGATTGAATTTGAAGATTTTACTCTCTTGCTATTGGACTGACTTTATGAACAGGAGAATCTGTTTTGAAGTCTGTTGAGTTTGAGCTTCCTCAAGGTGTTAATTGATCTAATATTGGTGAGTCTAGATTGATGAGTGTTCACCAAATGTTTTGGCAGAACCCTAACTTGATCTCATCCCCACGAGACCTGCACATCTAGTCATTGGTTTGTAGGGGCAAGTTGGAATGCCCAAATGGGCTGTTAAATCCTGCATTATCTAACAATTGCATCAAACAACATGGTCAGCGTTGCATTATGAAACATTTTCCTAATGCCATCTAGACTACCTCATTTCTCTGGGTTATGATACTTTCTTGTGGATTCAGAGGTTGTGCTCATGAAGTTGTGGGTGGCAGTCGGATGGAATATTCCTAGAAACTTTTCTTCCTAAAAAATCCCTGTGCTAAGGAAGGGCTTTTATATTTCCTTCTCCTTCCTCTTGGTCATAAGAAGAGTGGCATGAAATTTGAGGTACTATACTTCCAAAGCCTTTCCTTTTCTGTCTTCTGTTTTGGTGGGATTGAACCTGGGATTCACATACCCTAGGCAAATGCTTCATGACTGAGCTACAACCTCAGCTGCCTTTGGTGAAAGATTTTAGTACATGAAACCATAGACTTTGTTCACTTTTCAGAATAGTTAGGAAGTCAGCACCACCCCAGAGGTACATAGTTTGGTGTTTAAGCTTCATCTACTCTGAGCCTATTCTTTTTTGTTTTCTATTTTTCTATTTTTTGATAGGTCTTAGATCCAAGGCCTTGGAGGTGTTAAGACATGTGCTCTACCTCTGGGCTATATCATCAGCTCATTCTGGTAATTTTTATTGGGCTTTATAATGTCTCTGTAAAAGGATCTATCCTGAAATTACCGATAGCAATCCTTTTTTAATTTTACTTATATTCTTTCATCTAAGGTGATTCTGGGTCCTGTTATTAATTATTCCGTCAATTGCAGTCCAATTTTTCACACATCTAATCTTTATTTTTTTATGACTTGTCTACATGTCCTAAATGTTCAAAGTTATGAGGAAGGTGGATACTGTTTCCTATTCTTCCCTTTTCTTGACCTCACAAGCCCATTAGATTCCTCTGCTGTCATTTGTGCCTTGAATTTGTAGGCATTTTCTGTGTAAGTTTGGTATTTTAAGGTATCTGGACCTCTTCTTAAGAGATGGTGCCTGGGGTTTTGATGGAAAGGGCTACTAAGCCACTTTGATAAGCATATTTTTAGGAGATCAGTTATTGTGCTATAGGCGTGTCTGTGGTTTGTATCATCCTCTTGTTAACAAATTATACCAGTAATACTTCATTAAACCCACCCAACTTCAGCAGTTCTTTGTCCTATATATTTATCTTTCTGATTTTAGTTATGTCACTTGAGATAGTGTCAAGGTAGGAGTCTAAAGACACTGTGTTGAGTCAAGCACCCTTAACATCAGAGTTACTCTTGAAAATATCTTGAATTTCCTTGAATATCATAATATACTGAACTCCTGGCTGTTGAGAAAGAAGAAATAACTTCATTATTCTGGGTAAGGACAATTTAAGGTCCAGTCACATAATGGTGCAGGGATTCTTAGGCTTTTGTCTGCGTATATATTCTGAGGAAAGAAACCATTTGTTTTGTCTTTTGTGGCTGGGATCCAGGGCCTTACACTTGCTCATCATGCTTGCTGGTGCTCTACCATTTGAGCAATGCCTTTGATGTAGTATTTTGCTGGTTGTTAGGGAGATAGAGCCTCACAGTCTTTTATGCCGGACTGGATTTGAATCTAGATTGGATTTCAGCTTCCCAAAAAGTTAGGATTATAGGCATGAAGTACTAATGCCCAGAGGCACCAGATATTTTTGACAGAGGGCAGCTATGTGGTGACAGTGACTGGATCCTTAGGCTTTGGTCTGTGGATCTTAGAATATGGATCTCCTTCTCACTCACTCAGTCAGTAACCTACACCCTAGCCTGGAAGTCATGGGGAGATAAGTGTCCTCTTTCTTTTATCCAAGTTAGCATGATCAGAGATGATAAGATCAGTTACTTTTTGAAAGTAGTTGGCAGCAGAATGTGTCAGCTACATAGGAGGCAGGCATTAAGGCCAGTAAATAATTAAAAGGAAGTTTTGTGTTTCTTCATTTTCTCAAACTCACAATCGCTTGCTTGGTCATGAAAAGTGTGGATCTCCAGTTTGGACTCAGTTTTCTCTGCCCCAGTCCCCTGGCATCCCCTCCTCACCCTGCTTGATGGTGTGCTAGTTCGTTAGTGCAGTGGGGAGTTGGGTGGCATGCCAT
The DNA here is from genome assembly GCF_031878675.1 of Megascapheus bottae. NCBI lineage: Eukaryota > Metazoa > Chordata > Mammalia > Rodentia > Geomyidae > Megascapheus > Megascapheus bottae. The sequence goes on from NC_143526.1 coordinate 17,020,446, forward strand.
CCCTTGGTCTTTGCTAGTGTTGCTTCTGTAGGGATGCTTTGCTCTTTCTGTGCCTCTGTCCGAATCTACCTTGAAGCACCTGGTTCCATTTCCTCTCCCTTCTCAGGATGGATTTTGTTTTCTTTCCTCTGTGCTTTTCTAGCATTGGTTTTATGTGTGGCACAGCATTCATCATCATCTAAGTTAGGTAATTTTGGTCTTTCTCTTTGTGTTAATGGCCATACACAAGAAAGCAAGAGCAGGAGGAGCTGGCAAAGGACTGTATCTATTTGTCATTCTATGAGCCAGCTCCTACAGCACAGCTTCTCACACAGCAGCATGCAGTGAAAACTTGTGGCATTAAAGTTAGAAGCAAAACTATAAACCTTTGTATTAATTTTCTAAGGCATCTGTAACAAAATACCACACACTGGGTGGCTTACATATCAGAATTTTTTTTGCTTACAGTTCTGAAGGCTGAAGTCCATGAGCAAGAGGTTGGCAGGCTTCCTTTCTCTCAAGGCTTCTCTCTTTGGCTTGCAGATGGCCTTCCTTTTTGTCCTGACATGGACCTGCCTCCTGTGCATTCACCATCTGGGTGTCTCAGTCACCTCTGTTAGAGGACAAAAGCCCCCATTGCATGAGGACCCACCACCAGGGCCTTATTTTAACTTAATTACCATAGCTAAAAATGTTTTAACTAAATTAAAGGCCCCGCCTGCAAATGTATCACATTGCAAATACTGGGCTTAGAGCCTCAACACGAGGCTCTAACGCAGCTGAGCCCACGGCAGCCTTGAGCTGTAGGCGTGATGCCCTAAGAGAGGCAGGCGACATGCTTGCCCTCGTAATGCCTCATCTTACTAGAAAGTCTCAGGTGAGGCTGGGATTTTTTTGTTTTTGGAAGGATAGGTTTTTTTTTTTTTTTTGCCAGTCGTGGGGCTTGAACTCAGAGCCTGAGCACTGTCCTTGGATGTTTCTCAAGGCTAGTGCTCTACCACTTGAGCCACAGAACCACTTCCAGCTTTTTTCTATATATGTGGTACCGAGGAATCGAACCCGGGTCTTTGTGCATGCTAGGCAAGCACTTTACCACTAGGCCAAACTCCTGGCCCCAGGAGAGGTTCTTTTGATAAGTCTTTCATTTAGATCAGTTAAGTCCTTAGATGCTCAAAAACTGTGGTTTGTCTGCCAGCAGCCTCAGCGTCATCTGAGAGTTGGTTAGAAGTGTAGACTCGAGTTCTCACTGCACACTTTGAATCTGTAATATCATACGATCTCTGGTGATGCGTTGGCACCTTCAGGTAGTGCTGTGGCATAGGGTACATGGAGGTGAGGAGAAACCATCTGTCCGCTTCTGTTCTGCCTTGTGTTGTGGCGGAAGCTGACTTTTTTTTCTGTAGAAGAAAGAAAGCAATCAGACTGACCTTTATCCAGCAGCTCCTTTTCTCTACAGCTCTAGGTCCTGCCAGGGGGCAGGCACTGTTGTCTGGTGCCTTAGCCCTAGAAGGAACTCCTAGAAACATCCCCTCCTCTCGAGCAGTTCTGTATATCTACTATCAGACATCTATACTAGATACTAGCTACCATATCTAGTAGTGATGCTAGCTTCCTGTTTGCAATTTGTGGGTGACCTCATTCGGCTGAGTTACCAGTCCCTGTCCTGAAGTCCAGAGCATCGAAATACTGTGGTGGTTTCTGTTTGGCGATGAGACCTTGTTTGATACCTAGCTAACAAGTTTGCTCTCTTGGCTGCATCATAGTAGCAGCCCAGGATCGGGTGTAACATACTCTTCTCTTTTTGTGCCAGTTTCCTTGGTCCCATTCAGAATGCTGTCCCCATTTGATTTCCATCCTGCCTGAGTTTCTCTGAAACTGGGATACCTGACTTGGGACATAAAAGTTAATGTTGTGATGAATTCAGCTTCTAGAATTTGTGGCGTCCAGGGCTTCCAGAGGCTCTTTTCCCTGTTGTGTGGTTCTCCTGTGCAGCATAAGATTGTGCTGTTTGTTGAGAGCGGGAATGGAGCATAAAGTGCCTGCTCAGAACCCCTCCTGTGTACCTTTCTGCCGGCTTTTGCCAAATCCCAGGTGTTTTATTGCTGATGAATGTGTCAGGCTATCCCTTAAAAGAGGAATCCCTTAGGCCTATTTCCATTCCTGCTTGTTGTTCTCCTTTCCACCTCACATTTATGCCTCTTTCTAGTTTATCTGCTGTGCACACCTTTTGGTTTTTCTGCTTTAACATTTTATAGACAGAGGGAAAAAAATATCCATGGCAAGTTATCTGACTTCCAACGAACTCCTTGAGCTCTGGGCTTCAGAATAAATCACAGACCGTTAGGACTGTCACATAAAGCTGGCAGTCCTGTGACAGATGGTACAGCAGAAGGGAGAATGTCCTCTCTGTGTCAGTCCAGTGTAGGGTTGCATTGGCACTTGAGGCCCTGCGATGTGCTTGGTATGAGGCCCTCCAAGATTTGGTGGTTCTTCTCACATTCCAACAAGCAGGGTCTCCTCCTTGCTGAAAGCACAGCCTTTGACCACTGCAGCATCTGGTTGAATTTTGGGTTTTCTTTGCCTTGCCCAGGGCTTTTGACTATGTCACATAGTTAGCAGGCTGCTCACATGAAAACTAATATGTCTGGACAGGGTTTTCTTTGGAATGTGAGCTGGTTAAATGAATAGAATTGACCATTTTATCCCCACACTTTAACCTGTATGAAACTGTTATGCATGTTGCACCCAGTAAACAAATGGTGTTTGGAGGCTGGAGTATATTTGAATCTGTGCATTGCTGAGATCTCTATCCAGATGATTTAAAATTATTTTTTTAAATTTTATTTTATTGTTGGGGTGATATCTTGGCTCTTCTCTGGGGGCAACAGAAGTGGCAGAGTACCACCCTTCTCTGCAGGGATAGAGCCCACGTTGATGGAGGACCTTTTGCTCTTTTAGAATGGTTTAACTAACAAGAAATATAATGAAATGAAATTGGAATCCTTTGCTGGCTTAAGATTTTTCCTGAGTTTAAATTTCATGGAGAGGCATGCTATTAAGCCAATTTATTTCTGTTTTATGATGGAATCAATCAGCTGAACTTTTTTTTTTTTTGTCTCTGGGAGATTATGGCAATGTATAAAAGTCTTTTTCCCCTGGCTCTCAGCAGTTTTCCATTTCATGAGGAAGACATATTTTGGAGAGTGTAATGGGTTTGGAAGCAGAACTAATAACTGGGGCTGCTCATCAGATCTGCTACAGGTTAGATCTTCAGAACCAGTTTCTTGTGGACCTCTGAATCTGCTGTCCCACATACTGAGTTCTCCAGGTTTTGGAAAACCTACAAACAGTGGGGAAACAACATTTTGATTGTGTCTCCTTTAAATGTAGTTAGTCTGGATTATTTGTTGATATAAGAATTGAACCTTTGGGCCGGGAGTTTGCCTAGTGGTTAAAGTACTTGCCTAGCATGCATGAAGACCTGGGTTCGATTCCTCGGTACCACATACATAGGAAAAAAAAAAGCCAGAAGTGGTGCTGAGGCTCAAGTGGTAGAGCTCTAGCCTTGAGGAAGTCCAAGGGTAGATCTGGGGAGACTTTGACTTATCATATGTTCATTTTCTTCCACATGTTGGGTTTTTAGAATAAAGCATCTCTTTTGTAGCCTTATTAAAAAAAACAAAAAACAAAAAACAAAACTGGATGTTTGATGGTTCAAATGCCTGACCTCAGAGAGTCACACATAGTGTTTATGGTTGGTTATTATTGCTTGAGAAATAGGAAGAATGATCATGTGTCACCTAAGATAGGGGCATTAGGCCATTAGGTAGTTCCTCATTGTGTCAACAGCACTGCACCGATTAAGATGGCTGTGACCTCACAATGCCATCAGATATCTGGGCTCACTCTGAGATGTCAAGTCTGGCATTGCTCAAGTATCACTGTGCAGCACAGGACCTTATTGCTCTTGAACTCATTGACTACCAGAAGATGGTAATACTGACTTTCATGTGGTTGGCCAAGCAGAGACCCATGTTAGGTCTTACTGTAAAAACAGGCTCTGGAGAACTCAACCTTGTTTATTAGTGCTGAGCATACATGGTGCATGTTTTTAGAACCCCAGTGGTGGTTTTCTTCTGCTCTGCATTTTTACAACTTTTAGAAACTTTATTTTCCAGATGTTCTCAAAGGGTTTTTTTTTTTTTTTTTTTTTTTACCAGTCATGGGGGTTCACACCTGTGATCCTAGCTACTCCGGAGGCTGAGATTTGAGGATCACAGTTCAGAGCCAGCCCGGGCACTAAAGCCCATGAGACTCTTATCTCTAATTAACCTCTAGAAAAACAGGAAGTAGTTCTGTGGCTTAAGGGGTAGGGCAGTAGCCTTGAGCTGAAGAGCTCAGGGACAGCACCCAGGCCCAGATTTAAAGCCCCACAATCAACCAAAAGAAAGGTTTCTTTTTTGTGTGTGTGATAAAGAAGTGAATAAAGGTGCTGAGCATTCTTTTGGCATGTTGATATTCCATAAACTATATTGCTGCCTGTGTTCCTGAATGAATTTAACAGCTAGGCCTTGGGTCCTTTATACCTTTAATCCTAGCTACTCAGGAGGCTGAGATCAGGAGGATCATGGTTTGGGCTGGCCTGGCAAAGATGAAGATTTTTATCTTAAAAATAACCAGAGCTAAAAGGATAGAACCCAAGTAGCAGAGTAGTTGCCTCATAGGTATGAAGTCCTAAGTTGAAATCCCAATACTACCAAAGAGAAAAAGTAAAAGAAATTGCTTGTGTTATGAAAATATTCTGTAAATTGTAACATCTTACTAGTTCTTTTTTCATAGCAAGAGTTTACTGAACAGTTGTTGAACTCAGTGGTGTTCTCCCATTTCAGAGAGGTTCTAGGACAAGTTTGAGGTCTTCTGTATCACAAAATGGCTTAACATGATGGTCACTACTTCCCGTGATTTTGTGGTTCAGTCTTGCATGATCGGCTGCCTTTCCTCCTACCATTGCAGATGAACTTGTAAATGTGGTTGTGATTTGGGCTTGTGTTTCTCGTCCATTTAGGTCTTAGCTAGTTGGTTTCAGGGTCTTAAGAATTGCAAGTGAAGATAAGTCCTAATGCATGTGTATCATTTGCTGGCATTTCATTGGCTGGAGTTAGTCATATGACTGAAGCAAGCAGTAGTAGTGAGGGAATTACCCAAGGAGAACAGTTGTTTTTGCCAATTTATTTGTTGCAACCCCCACCCCACCAACTTCCATAAGTGTATTTTTCTTGAGAATATAACAGTTTCAACAATTAACAATTTCAAAGATCTTAAACTTATACAGAAAGGGCATTTACACATATGCATATAAAATATATGTGAGTTCAAGAAGATCTGAATGGTTCTCAGTCTGCTATCTACTTAGAAAGTGAGCTTCAAAGCAAGAACACTTAATTTGGAATTTGTAAGTTGAATATATCCACTGACAATTATTTAAAAAATAATGCCCTTAAACATAAAAGAACTTACATATACATGTGAAAGGTGATTAGAATCTTATAAGGTAACTCTGAGCCTGTGTGTATTCTTATATAAAATACATTATTTTCTTTTACTTTTTGTGCCAGTCCTGTGGCTTGAAATCAGGCCTTGGGAACTGTCTTTGTGCTTCTTTTGCTCAAGGCTGACACTCTACCACTTGAGCCCCAGCACCACTTCTGGCTTTATCTGTGTATATGATACTGAGGAATCTAGCCCAGGGCTTCATGCATTCTAGGGAAGCACTCTACCAATAAGCCACATTCACAGCCCTAAAATACATTGTTATAAAATATTTGTCATAAAACCATTTATGAAAAATTAAATATTTGAAAATACAATAGTTTGAATTTAGGGCCTTAGACATACAAGGCAGGCTTTTTACCAATAAATCTCCAGTCCCTTTGTTTCTCATTGGTTTTCCAATAGGATTTGGTACTCTGCGTAGGCTGATCTTGGATCACAATCCTTCTGCCTCCACTTTCTGAGTATATTACTGGAGTGAGTTAACATTCCAAGCTTTGTATTCTCATTTTTGTTGTTGTTGTTGATATTATTTTTAAAGTAATTGTACAAAGAGGTTTCCATTTACCAAAGCAGTTTATGATATAACATATCTTGGTCAATGTCACCTCTTTCAAGTTTCTCAACATTCTCATCTATCCCTCCCATACCTACCTCTTTTCTAGCTCTTCTTAATTTTGTAAGATATACTTTGAATTCTAGGTGGCAGTTTCCTCTCTTGATTCATATATTCCTTTCCCCTCGATTCCACCCCACTCCTTTTGAATACCTACTTCCTGTGTTTTATTTTGCTGGACATTGGCTTTGAATTTCTAAGGAATTACAGTATTATAGATCTCTCTTAAATCTATGATCTTGTTTTTTGAAACAAAAATGTCACTGACTTATAATTTTTTTCCCTGTCTGAGCTACTTTTAAGCCATAATCCTCTCATATCTACCTCTTGTGTGACAATTACTGTTTTTTTTAAATATATTATATTCTTACTTTGTCTTCCTACTTTGCTCTAAAGTGTGTGTGTGTGTGTGTGTGTGTGTGTGTGTGTGTGTGTGTGAAGCAAAGAAGGAAATAGTTGAGTGGAAGGAAGATCTGGGGGAGAGGTGCAACAAAGATAATCTAACAGCAGAAATTATTTGTCTCCTTTAAAATGTGTAGCCTAGCATAGATGGCCTTGTGTCTGTTTGAAATAGAAATAAATCTCTATCAATACCCTTGTGCACTCAGCCCTTTTATTTTTTTTGGTGCATCCAGACATACTTTCTTATTGGCCCATCTTAGATATTGAAGGGAGGGAGAAAAAAGGATGATTCTGCATTTTCTGTAGAGTGTAGATGTTAATTTGTCAACCTCTCATTATAATTTGACTCTGGCTGTTAATTTCTATCAACTCCTGTTCTTCCTTTTTCTAAAGTTCTGCTCTTGCAACTGTTTTGTTACTTGATTTTTTTTTTTTTTTGGTGCAAGGCAAAGTGATAAAGTTCATTGTGCTCTGCCACTGGGACTTGATAATTAGAAGGGGAGGTGGCTGTAGGTATTGTAGCACTCAGAAGGTCAGCGGCCTGCACAGGCTTCTTCTCTGATGCAGCTCTGTCTTAGTAATTAGCAGCTACTGTATTTTTCATGGCAATTCTCACATTGTAAGAATCACTCATAAATAAAGGTATTATGAGTGTTTGCTGGTTCTTACATTTGAATAACATTTCTGGAGCAAAAGGCTCAGACAATAACTGGGAGGGGGGTATTGTGCAATACACTATTTGGAGTACATCAGCGATTTTTCTTTGATCTTTGCAGGGAGGCATGTGTGTAGATGGGTTCTTACTGCATATTTATGGCCACAGTCAGGAAAGGGGAGATTATGTGGCCATATGAAAGTGTACTTTATGTACACCTGTACTCACTGGGCAGTAAATTGTTAGAACTTGGTTGAACTGGCAAAAAGAACCTTAAAAAGCAGCCATTTCATGGTTCAGATGAGTTTTATAAATCATGTTACCCAGGTGCACATTTAACTCATTTTTGACACTTCTTTGAGCTGTGGGTTTGGAGGAGAGGTTTTTCCTTTCCCCCCTCTTTTTGCCTGTGCATTTCTCTGGCACCATTATCATTTTTTCTGAACTTGGCCACATTGCCCTTTCTGCTTCTCTGTCTCACACTGTAAGAAGCAGCTGGTGATAGAACCCATCTTATAAGGTGGCAGATGAACACATGCAATGGAGTCTGTCATCTGTCATCTGAGATAGAAAGCTGGGTTGCCAATAGTGTACACCTTCTCACTTGAGAAGAAAAGAACTATATCATATATCCGAAAATTTATTCCATAGTGTTTCTAGTACAATGCACATATGATATTTTATCATGTAGCATTTTTTGCTTTTACTTCAAATAATGGAAAAATAATTTCACTTCTAAATAGACTGAAATAGTGTAGGGGTTTAATCCACAGAAAAGTATTGGTAGAACAAAAACAGTGGGTTCAGGGTGTGGTTGGATCGGGGCTCTGGCTTTCTGGGATTTTTCTTGAGTCTCATTTTTTTCCCTCCATGATTTTGACTTGATCTTTAGGGATCTTATTTTTGAAGCCCTTAGAATGTCCAAGTGAATGTAGCAATTCAAGCTTTTTTTTTTTTTTTTGGCCAGTCCTGGGCTTGAGCACAGGGCCTGAGCACTGTCCTTGGACTTTCTCAAGGCTAGAGCTCTACCACTTGAGCCTCAGCACCACTTCCGGCTTTTTTCTATGTATGTGGTACCTAGGAATCGAACCCCGGTCTTCATGCATGCTAGGCAAGCACTTTAACCACTAGGCCAAACTCCCGGCCTAAAGCTTTTTATTTACCCAAAATTTCATACAAATTCAATTCTGAGTTTCTGAAGCCCCAGTAAAATTCTGATCTTTGCATTTGTTAATGGGTTTCTCAACCAATCCTGGAAGTAAAGGAGATAACAAACAGGTGCTGAATGACCCAGTCTGGCATTTTCTGCTGTTATTTAAACCATCCACTCTGAAAAAGGGAGTGGGGTCCGTCTGACTGGTCAAGGTAAGTTAGGACCCATCTTGGAGCTGAGTGAGGTTAAGGTCTTTGTACATAGCTGATACATACTGGGGGCAATGAGTGGCATGAATTTTGGTGACATTGTCCACATTTACCAGAGCCAGATTAGACCCAGCACCTGCAATATAAAATATGTTCAGGGAGAATGGGGGATGGGATTTGTTGAAGCACACTTTGAGCTCTTAAGAGAAACATGTTTGAGTACATCCTTTATGACTCCCTGTTCAGCTAGAACTTTCCATGAAAGGGCCAGCTGAATACCTGTACTCTGGGATGAGCATTCAATAATGGGAGAAACCTCTCTCTTCTGGTGTTAGAATTGAAAGATGAACACAAGAAAAGATGACACACAAGAAGTCCCAACTAAACACATTTCCCTTTTCTCCTTCAGACAGACTGTGTGGTTTAAAAATGGGCTTTTGATAAGAGTGTGTTCTCTTCTATAGCCTTTCCAATGTGGTTTTGAATTTGGCTTAGTTTCCATTTGACCCCTTTGGCTTTACACTTCCCATCTCAGCCTGTCTAGCAACAGTTACTATGAGTGGTGAGCTGGCATTGCCCTGTGACCATATCACAATAGCAGGTTTTAAGAGATTACTTTTCCCTAAACATCCCAGTTGATTTTTGCCTTTACCTAAGGATGACAGCAGATTTTCTTCACTACTAGCAGCAGCGTTCTAAAAACTCTTAGCAAAAAAGTGATGGCTTTTAGGGTATTCGTCCGTAAGACAGAATGAACAAGTGGGCATTTGTTTAAAAAGAAATATAGACTTGGGCTGCCCTTAGATATTTATTAGCAGATATCCTGATACTTCAGAAAGAGAGAAGGCAGTAAATTGCCATCATGTTACCTAGTACTTTATGGTGGCATCTTTGCCAGCTAAAAGCAGCCTTTCTGAGATAATTGTCTATGTCACCTAGGTGAAAGAAGTTGATTCCAAACAGCTATGACTTCTTGAAAGAATCTCAACAAAGAGACTTCACTGATTGGTAACTTCATACTAGATCCAGTTGGCATTCTATATAGTGCATTATATTTTAACCAGTCTTCCCTTTGCCATTGAACAAAGCATCATACTAGTGTTGTAGCAGATTTGACTGACATCAAGCCACAGAACTTGGCATGGTGGTGCTTTGAGTGGCTAACACTAGTTTTTCCAAAAGAAATTTAGATATTTTCCATGTCATAAGAAGTTGGTTACTGATAGAAAATTGGCTTTATTTAGAATCAGTCCCTCAGCTCTGTTGCAGACTCGTGGAAGGTATTGTCAGAGGGGTTAACATTTTATCACACTGTGTGTGTGTGTGTGTGTGTGTGTGTGTGTGTGTGTTTTTCTGGGGGTTGAACTTAGGGCCTGGGTTCTGTCCCTGAACCTCCTTGTTCTCAAGGCTACAGTGCCACTTCTGGCACTTCTGAGTGCATAATTGGAGGTAAGAATCTCACAGGGACTTTTCTGTCCAGGGCTGCCTTTGAACTGTGATCCTCAGATCTCAGTCACTTGATTGTCTAAGATTATAGGCATGAGCCACTGGCGCCTGGCAACACAATCTATTTTTAAAGAGTTCTAATTTAGGTTTACAAAAATTAGAAAAAGTATCCTTCAAGCAGATGGAAGATTATCCTTATAAAGGTTCTTGCAGGTAGAACTTCAAGGTATATTTTGTTTTGCTGTTTGGCTTTTTTAGTAGAATCCTTAGGATTCATTTGTTCTGTATAATAGTCTATTTTTCTTTGTTTACAACATTCTTGTTTCTTCTCTTGGTTTTTTTCCATTTAGATTATAGCTTGCAATATTCTGGTTGTCATGTGTATTAATGTGAATATTCTTAAAAATATTATTAAGTACTTATATAAAGGGGTTAAATTCCATAAATCATAAATATGATATTTCTTGAACATGGCTCTCCTCTGTAAACATTTGTGGTCCTGTTTGCTCTGTGTATGCATTTAAAGGGTCCCATGTCCAGGTTCTCATCCTTGTGAGTCTGGTGCCACCCTACATGTTTCTGCCCTATACATGCTTTGTCTGTACTCTGATTCCAACATCCTCTTTTCCCTACTCAGTGCCCCTTAGCATGAACTGACCAGGTTACCAAGGCCATACTGGGTTTTTAGCACAGGCAGGTACTCTACTACCTAGGCATATTTCTAGCTGTGTGTGTGTGTGTGTGTGTGTGTACATATCCTTTGCTCTGGATAGTATTCTAAGTGATTAACACAATTTCTCTTTCTTTCTTTCTTTCTTTCTTTCTTTCTTTCTTTCTTTCTTTCTTTCTTTCTTTTTTGTTGTTATCAGTCGTGGGACTTGAATTCTGGGCCTGGATGCTGTCCTTGAGCTCTTCAGCTTAAGGCTAGGGCTCTACCACAATGAGCTACAGCATCACTTCTGGTTTTCTGGTTGTTAAATGGAGATGAGAGTCTCATGGACTTTCATTCCCTGGCAGGCTTTGAATCATGATTCTCAGATCTCAGCCCCCTGAGTAGCTAGGATTATAAGCTACCAGTGCCCAGCTGTGATAAACACGATTTCTGATTACTTAATTTTTAGAATGTTTGTTTCTGAGGTTAGTATTCTCTTGGTGGGTGTTTTTTCCTTTATAGATTTTTTTTAGAGGTACTTATTGGTACCTAATATCTCTTAACTGGCTGTTTCTAGACTATGGGATTCAGATATTATAGATGTAGTTTGATTTCAGCTCCTTGAATAGCCTTGATTCAATGACTGATAATACCAATATGAATGGGAATAAGAATAGCAGAGCAAGACACATATGCAACTTCAAATTTTAGTAACCTTAGATAAGTAAAAGAAACAGCAAATTATTTTTTAGTAGTATATTTTACCCCATGGAAATACTACCATTTTGGCCCACAGATTTACTATGGAAATTATTAATGATGTGTATAATTTTTCTTCCTAATAAGCCTTTGTTGCCTAGCTTGGATTGTATATTTTCAAGTCATCTCAATTCAGATGGTTCATTTGCATTAGATACACCCAATCTGCATTTTGTGTTTGTAAATTTTTATTTGAAAAGGAGGTCCCATGCTAAGTATGTTATAGATGTACTTAAAAGGTTTTCAGTAATTTTAAAATTCAAACCAGTAAAATAAAATCAGTTTGGCTATTGTATTAGCTCATTTCAAATGTTCATTTGCTTCATGCACTCCATGTAGTTTTGTTATTTGTCATAGTTTATCTCATCCAACCAGTATAATAAGCAATATATTGTATATTTGCTTTTCCATTTTAAAGAGGAGGAAACAAGGCCAGGCATGGTGGCTCACACCTCTAATCCTAGCTACTCAGGAGGCTGAGATCTGAGAATTGCGGTTCAAAACCAGCCCAGATATTAAAGTCCTTATCTCCAATTAATCTCTTATCTCCAGTTAATCACCAGATAATCACCAGAAAACTAGAAGTGGCGCTGTGGCTCTAGGGGTCCGTGGAGATAACCTTGAGCTCAGGGACAACGCCCACGCCTAGAGTTCAAGCCCCATGACCTACCAAAAAAAAAAAAAAAAGAGATGAGGAAACTGAGGAAGGAAGCGGTTGAGCCTGTCCTGTGGTTTGGGCTGCCTGGTTCTTACTGTCTGAAGTGGATCTATCATTAATTACAATATGGCTTTTTTTCAAGGTAGACTGTTTAGATCCATTAGCCTTTGTTTTTTCATTTTGTAAAGATTGGTGGGAAAATGTATTCTAAAAGAGCGATCTTTTCTTGAAAACTTGTTTGTAGAACATGACATTTGAAATATGTTACTACTCAATATTAATAAAAAAGCTTTTAATAAAAAATTAGTGATCTTTGTAGCAGATTTGGTTGTTTGTCAGTGTTTGTAAAGCTAAAATGGATGATGGCGACTTCATAAACCCCATCTGATCTGCCCTCTGTAAATGTCAGGATCAGATCTCCTATCAGTGAATGAATGGGCTCACATATCCCGTGTTCTACTTGTAATTCTCTTTCTGTAATCACCACTGCGACAATTGCTTTTCATCATGGTTGCTTTTGCCCTTTCTTTTGCCTTAGCTCATTTCAAGTTTATTTCTTATACCAATTTCCAGGGATCCCTTTGTTACCAGTTTTTCTTACATTAATGAGCATTGCGTATCCTTCAGATATTTTTGTCTTGAAATACATCCAGCCAGTTGTGTGCCCTCTTCTTTTATAGGTGATTTTTCACTTCATATGATACTTGCATTTGCATGTTGTTCTTTGCCCTTTTCTGCCAGGATGGTCATTTATATAAAAGAGATGTAAAATGTGCCCTTTGGCAAGGAAAAAAGGTCCAGATGTTTGACAGGGTATGGAGTACTTCTTATGGAAAACAGTTATAGTTTGCCATATCTCATCTATGGTTTGTTGTGCTCTCCAATTTCAACGATTGCTTCCTTTTCCCTCCATGGGCGATATGTGCACTGCACTGGCTTTCCTTGGCACTGCTTATCTCATGTGAATGAGATGGGCAAAAGCCAGGGCCGTCTTACTGATAACATAAATACATTTTGAGGTATCTTGACTGTTTATATAATTATTTAAGTCTTACTAAGTGCCCTAGCTTTTACACTTGTATTTCTTAATAACAAAGTTGTATAACTTTGATCAAGTTAAGCCTTTTCTTTTTTGATCTTTTTTTTTTTCATGAATAGGGTAGGGCTGGATTAGGTGAACCCTTAGAATTTTTTCTTTTCTATGAGAAAACATTTGAGTTTTTCTAGGTGGCTGGAGCCCTTATTTGAAGTTTATATATGCTTCATGGTTTTCCTTGAGAGCTTTCCTCCCCACCCCCCACCTCACGCCCCATCCCCGGCCATCCTGGGGCTCAGGGCCTGGGTGCTATCCCTGAGCCTCTTTGTGCTTAATGGCTGGCATTCTACCATTTGAGCCACAAGCCACTTCTGGCGTTTTCTGTGTAAGCTTCCCCTTCGCCTCCCCCGCCCCCCCGCCAGTTGTGGGGCTTGAACTCACTGGGTACTATCCTTGGACGCTTTTTGCTCAAGGCTGGCTCTCTGCCACATGAGCCACGGCGCACCTTCCAGCTTTTTCTATGTGTGTAGTACCAAGGAATCGAACTCAGGGCTTTGTGTATGTGAGGTGAGCACTCTACTACCAGGCTACACTCACGGCCCTTGTCCCCCACCCTTTATTTTTAAAGTTGCTGGAACATTTTTTTTTTTTCAAAAATACCCCAGAGTTTTGGCTCCATCTGGGTATGTATGCAAGTCATGAGTATTGTCTATGGATTTTCAGCAGGGAAACACATCTTTATCTCTAGCAACTGGATGAAGCAATCAGATTTTATTAGTCCCCTCTCCCATCCCTCCAATGCCCTTTGCAGCACTCATTCTCTTTCACAAGGAATTGTGTGGCCTGACTTCTGATGCTAGCTTACTTTCTCTTGCTTTTGTCATGTTCTGTACATGAACCACACAGAATGTGTTTTATGGAGCAGTCTCATTGGCCCAGCACTGTTGTATGAGATCTGTTTGCCTTTCTACAGAGCTCTATTTTGTGTTATTTACTGTATTTGTTCAGTTTTCCTTTCTGCTTCTGCCTATTAGAAATGGTATGCTGCTGCTGAGCTTTCTGACACATCTCTTAGTGAAGGGTTGCTTGTGTTCCTCTCGGGTATATTCTTAAAGGTGGATTCTGGGCCTATAGTGTAGGTGCCTGGTCAGCTTCAGTAGATACTGAAAGTAGTTTTCCAAAGTGCTAATACATTTCAACTCCCACTTGCCAGGCCCAGTTACTTCACTGATTTATCAACATTTGCAGCTTTTTTGGGGCTACTCTAGTGAGTTGTACACAATTTGATTCTATTTTGGATTTCTTAATGGCATGGAAAAAATTTCCCATGAGTTTTAATTATCAACATTTCCCAAATGGCTTCCCCTTAGATGTCATCAAGTGAATCGCCCAGTGTTTAATGTTCTTACACACTGGCTGCTTCTATCTGCCTGCTTTGCTCTGATTACATGTAGGCTTGGTCATTCCGGTCATCTTGGAGATCTGACTTACAGTCACAGGCCTATCAGTAGTGCTTCATGTCACCTCCCAGGACAGGGACTCAGCATACCAGTGTAGTGATATGGAACATTCCACATGTGGCAGGTGTATTGGGTCTTCTTACCGTTCTTTTCCATTTTCTTTGTTGAATTAGAATACTTAATTCCTACTCTCCCTTTCCCTCTCCATTTTTTTTTTTGTAATGGTTTCTAAGCCATTGCTGTTTCTTTTAACCAGGTTTCAATTCTTTCGGTAAAGTAGGAGATCAACAACTGTAATCGTAGTAGAAATTTCCAGAAATACCTTGAATTACTTAGACTTCTTTCTTCATCTTAGAAAATCTTTCTGATATAGTAACAACATGAGATAAACCATAAGGGGGAAAAAATCGAAAAGAAGTAACTTCAATAGTACATTAAGAACAACAACCGCAACGATAAACCTCATTTGACTTTGTTACCTGTTATATTGTATATACGTTTGTTTGTTTGAAATAGGGAAGGGAAGGGGAAAAAAAGGATGATTTAGGGGGGGCGTGGGAGGAGGGAAACTGCAACAAAAACATGAGAAGGGGTATCAATGTTCAAGAAGAAATGTACCCTGATGAATGTAACTGTAACCCCTCTATACATTACCCCAATGATAAAATACAATTAAAAAAAAAAAACCTTTCTGACAAGCATTCCTTGTAACATATACAGTGACCTAACTTACTCTGTCAGCAAAACTTTACTTAGCCAGAATTGAAATAAACATCCTAGTGCCACAATAAAGCTCCCTTGAATGAAGCAGTTTCTCAAGATCTTTAGTGAAGAGCCTTAGATGGTACTCACAAGCTTAGAAAGCACAGGGTCATAGTGGATGCAATTTAACGTGTCTTTGATTCATGTCAAGAGGCATCATCTAAACATCTTAAAGAGATCTTTGTATGTACCATACTGATTTCAATTCAGACTCGGTTTCCTGCTTAAGTCGTAACTTCCTTAGAGTGATTCTGCATCAAAGTGCTGCACTATTGTGTATGGTTCAATAAACTGAAAGCAATGCTAATGTGTTCAAGATCTTTTCTTTCTTTCATAAAACATAAATGGGCAGGAGAGGGGAACCAAGAACGCACCTTGGTTCATCCCAGCGTCCTTGAATACAGTAAGAAAGTGATTGAACTGGTCTCAAAGTTCCTAGAATTGCAATCAGGATTGTATTCTGTTTTTATCCCTAATCCAGTGCTGTTTATTTGAGATTTGGTTATCTTTAAAAATAGCATCCTAGCCTATATCAGAACTGGAATGGTACTTTACTTTAATGAAGAGAATATGGTTAATCCACATCATTCAGAATGTAATTTTAATATGGAGAATTTAGAGACAAGTTATACCTAAGTCAGAAACCATTCTATAATGAGTTTCATTTGCATTTAAATTATTCTCCTTCAGAGATTTTGAAAGTTGGTTTTGAATTCATGGCTTATATTTATTATTATATTAACCCAGTGTGTAAGAAAAAATTGACATTAAGTTTCTAAAATTCTACAGAAGCTGTCACTCCAGTCCACTGTTAAAGTACTGGTATGGTTCAAACAGAAACAGTGGCTATTTCACCTATATTTCAGTGTGTATTTTCTCAATAGATAAGTCTTAATTTTGAATTAGAAGGCAGCTGGCTTTAGCTATCCTAGTTATGGAAAAACACTAATACTAAGAATAATAAAACTCTTGTTTGATAATAGGCATTAATGCGTAATAACTGGGATATTTCTGGTTGTGTTTTGGTTTCTCAGCACTAGATGTCACTGCAGTTAGCCAAAAAAAAAAAAATTGCCTGTTTCTAATGGCTGCTGTGTCCTGGTAGTAAAATAAAATTGTCGGAAAAGACAGGATGGGTATTACTAAATGGAATTAGGCCCAGTTAGTGATATTTTTGGCTGCTGAATCTGTGAGAATCTAGTAGAAGTAACTCAGGTGGAATGTTGTCTTATAGCCATATTGAGAATTGTTGCAGAGGTTGTAAATGCACTTTCATATTTCTGGAGGTTCTATACTTACCCTTTGGAAATTAGTTTTTCTAAAGTAATGTTATAAGATGAATATCTGAATGATACTCTTTTCTCAAGTCTGGCACTTTACCACTTGAGTCACATCTTAACTACTGGTCTGGGTGTTCATTTTAATAAGTTTACCATTGGAAGGCTTCTTTTGCTTCTACCTGCCCCATAAAAGCTTGTTTTAGAATTAAAAAAATTCTTTTCTTGACTTTCTGTTGTGTTCACTGTGTGTTTGATGTCCATTGCAGCAAAGCCTCACTAGTGCTTGTGAAACAGAGACAGAGATCTCTTCATTTGTTGTGCCTGATTTTGGAGCTAAGAGGCTTTGTAGATGTGTAGCTGAAGTTTCTACAGGCTCTTTCTTCATTTATGTGACACAGGAAGGGCAGTGACTAAGAGGTGGCAGAGAATGGCAGAGACGTGAACCCTGGGACCCATCAAGCCCTGACAGGTGCTAGCTCAATGACCTTGAATGACTTGTTTCATTGACCTCTCCGTACTACAGCTTCCTGATCTTTGAAACGGGTCTTACTGGTTGCTAGGATGCTGAAAGGAGCTGCTTTCAGAACCTGCCTGGCCCACAGAACTCTGCTGTAAGGGTTAGAAAGAAATAAATTCCAATACCAGGTTCAATTGTTTGTTTATTTGAAATAGGGAAGGGAAGGGGGGAAATAAGATGATTGGGAGGTGGTCTGGTGAGAGAAATAGGGACAAAAGTATGAGGAGTATCAAGTTTGAGAAGTAGTAATGCAACCACTACCTGATGAATGTAACTGTAACCCCTCTCTATACATTACCCCAACAATAAAATACAATAAAATAAATAAAACAAGAAAAAAGAGAAATAAGTTCCATTCCAGTTATTCTATACTTACTTTCATAAATGACTCTAAAGAATGTTTAACCAGAGAGAGAAGTCTTGAGACAACACAGAAATGTTTTTCTCCTATGTTTTTTTTAATCTGGAGACAAAGTATTCAGTCTATTGTTATTTCATTTAACTTTGAACACATTTTAATAGCTACTAGCTAAGTTAAGAGTGAGCAGAGTTAACTGAATTTGGGGTGCTCTCAAATGGAGGCAAAGCCTCTCATGTTTCTGTTGTATTTAACCACAACAATATTTTTACTTATTAGCAGCAGACAGAGATGACATAGAATCTGTAACAGAAACCCAAAGAGAGGTTTCTGGCGACATGGCCTTCATTGTTAGTATTAGAGCTGATGTTTGTGTCATTCTCTTCTGCTTTTCAGAGGCATTTGTATACATATCGACACATCTGAGATTTATAAGAAAGGCCAAGGGCCCATATGTCAGCCAAGTTTACTCTCCAGTTCCACACCACACAACAGCCTAGGACTTTTTCTTTGTAGAGTATGCTACATGATTCTTTCTTGCTGCAAAGAAGGCTATGAAATGGTTTCTTCAGTTGGGGCTATTTGCATCTATAAAACAACTGAATTTCATGAGGAAGGATGAGAGAGCGGGAGGCTGTTGCACTCTAAGCTTACACATGCCACATGCAGGCACAGTTCTACGCATTTCACATGCTGTAGCAATTCACTGTAATCGCACAACATCCTGCAATGTGCAGACTCATTATTCTTTTATGGAAAATGGAGGTTGAAGTGGGCAGGAAACGTGATACATAGCTCGTGAATGGCAAGAGTTAGCTAAAGTCCTGTGATATGATTGGTGAAGATACAAAGGGAAGGCTAGGTCAGAACTTTTGGAAGATGGTGACGAGGATTTGTGTGGGTGGAGGATGGCTCAGAAGAGTTGAACCTGAGAGTAGGTACAGAACTGAGTTCATGTTGGAATCCTGGGTTGGGCAAAAAATGATTTCTGATGTCCTGAGCTCAGAAGAATCTATGACTTTGAAGAACTGAGGCTTGGGGGGAAACAGACTAAAGTTAAGGGCAGGTGATATGCCAAGGCTGAAGAAAGGACAGATCCCATCATGGTAGACCTTAATTCCCCCATTAAAGCTCTTATTTTTTCATTAATGTCAAAGAAAAATATGGAGCTAGTTTAAATTCTGGACATATATTCGAATGACATCTTTCCTGTTTAGTTTCATTATCAGAGCCTTCAGTATTTCTTTTGAAGTGTCTAAGTAGCATATTGAAATTTCTTTTTCATTTTTCTCATTTCACATTGAATTAATGAAAGATTATTCAAAATGGATGGCGTCTTCGAGCTGATCTTATCCAATTTGCCATGGCATGGAGCAAGATGTGAAGCCTGCACACAGAATATCCTTTGCTGTGTACTCTTCAGGGGTTGCATAGGAAGTGGTATCGGAGCTGAGGTCAGTACCCTTCCTGGAGCTGTGGTTCCTAGAGTGTGCTATTCTGTGGCTTTCTGCTCCTTCATTTGATACTGTCATATATTTTTAGAATTTTTAAGAATCTATTAATATGTTTCTTTCCTGGAGTCTCATTCCAGTCCTTAGTCTTACACTTGCGATCTAGGAAATATTTGCTGATGGACTATTTCAGTATTAATATGGTTGAAAGGGATATACTGAAATAGTTCTCTGTGTGTATGTATGTAGGGAGATGGAGAAACATAAGATGAGCCAGATAACTTTCAAAAAATCAGGATCTTTTGGTACATTCTTATATCTATAAAGATGAAAAGAGTAAGAACTATTTGCTTTAGTCTTGCTTGTTTTCTAAGAATTTCTATGTGACTCCGAGATAAATTTTGTCTGGCGTTGTTGTGTCCAGAGCTTAGGAGACCTTGAATCTTGAATGCATTCCCTAGTGCTTTGTTGTTGTTGGTGGGGGGGCTTGAACTGAAGGCCTGAATGCTGAGTGGTTAATTGGTGATAAGAGTCCCATTGGGACTTCTATGCCTTGGCTGGCTTCGAACCACAATCCTTAGATCTCTGCCTCCTCAATAGCTAGGATTGCATGTGTTGCCACCAGTGCCTGGCAATGAACAGGTTTTTTATTCTTTTCAGATTTTTTTTGGGGGGGGAATCTTCTGTTATCATTAAAATAATGAAATTCTGTCTAGAGAAAATAATTTGTCTAACTTAGAAGATAATGGCATTGTGAGACACGTTTGGTGTATTTAGTTTCCCAGAGCTTGGAACACAAAGCTTGTTTAACTAAGTTTGCTTAACTAAAAGAATGAATTATATGCCCTGGTTCATGATGCATTCTCTCCAGGGAGGGAATTGGCATGGTAATACATGTGGAAAAGACTGGCAGAGCAAGGGAAAACTGCAGATAGTAGGCTGGTCATCAGTGGAGAGTTCCAGTCTTGATGTTCAGAGGGTCAGAGCAAATAGACTGACATCATCATGCAGCGCTGGCAGTGTCAAACGTTTCCTCAGAGCGGGTGGAAGAATCTAATCTTAATAAGGTCCCATTTCATTGCAAAATTGGACAAAGTCATTTTTGTCTTCCTGGAATTAATCTTGGAAGTGTTCGGCACAGAGCCTATAAGAGGGATTGAGTAGATAGCAAGTGTTTCAGGACACACGGGTTCCCTGATCTGTCCCGTCTTTCAGATGGAATTGAGACAGGCAGGACGTGTATATAGACAGAGCACGAATAAGTGATCATGGCTGTGCAAATAAAACTTCATTTATAGAAATAGACAGTGTTAAATTTGGCACCTTAGCCCATGAGTTTGTATACCCTTGCCTCAGAGATCACATGAGCTCAGTAGAGAACAGTGGATTGTGGCTGTACTTTTTCCAATACCTGTTCATGTCCATCTTTTTTATTTTTGTTCTTGTTTTTTAAATGTTATTGTAAAGTTGATATACAGAGGAGTTACAGTTACAGGAGTAAGGTAATGAGTGCAATTCTTTTTTGGGGGAGGAGTAGTTGTGGGGCTTGAACACAGGGTTTGGGACTGTCCCTGAGCTGCTTTTGCTCAAGACTAGCACTCTACCACTTTGAGCCACAGTACCACTTCTGGCTTTCTCTGTGTAAGCGGTACTGGGGAATCTAACCCAGGGCTTCTTGCGTGCTAGGCAAACACTCTACCACTAAACCATATACTCAGCCCCCAGTACAATTCGTTTTGAACCATGTCTCCCCTTCCCTTGCCCTCACCCAGTTTTTCTTTCCTATCTCCACCCATAAGATGTGTAGTTGATTGTCTACATAGTGTCTAGTTGAGTACCTCTGTTGTATTTGTCTACTCTTTGTTCTACCTTTTCTGTGCCCCCTTGTCTTCTCAAAGATTGGCAAACAAAAGGAAAAGAAAACAAAACGGCAACAACAGCATGGTGTCTGTCTTTATGTTAACCATGGCATTTGGAAAATGTTTTGAGATATATGTAAGATGCTAGATAAATCATGTAATTACCTTCAAAGTTTGTATAATCACATGTAATTAGCAAAATTCCCATGAATATGAATTAATGTAGAAAGTTACCAAGTGCATAGATGGTAAATTAGCTGCTACGCTATTTCATAGTGAGGCCAGTGATCATGGCAGGGGCCATTCAGTTTTAGCTGTGGAGTCAAATGGGCCAAATTGTGTGTGTGGAGGGGGAGTCTATGATTTGATTGAAGGTGTGTATATGTGTATGTATATGTGTGCATGCATGTATGGAAGTGTGCACACCAGTGCTGGGATTTGAATTCAGGGCCTTACACTCTCACTTGACTTTTTGGCTCAAGGCTGGTTCTCTACCCTTTGAGCCTTACCTTCCCCACTCCCGCTTTTTGTGGCTAATTGAAGAGAAGGATATCAGACTTTCCAGCCCAGACAGGCTTCAAACCATAATCCTTAGATCTGTCTCCTGAGTAACTAACATTATATAGGCACGAGCCATTGGTTCCTGGTGATGATTTTTTTAAATTGTCATTATAAAGGTGATACACAGAGGGAGTTACTGTGCCATAAGTTAGGTAATGAACACATTTCTTTTTGGACAATGTTACCCTTCCTTCATTCCCTCCCATCTCCACCCACAAATTGTATAATTCATTTTCAACAGACTTTCTACTTCTGAATACCAGTGCTACATTTGTTTATTCTTAGTCCCTCCATTTTTGTTGTTTCCCTTACTCCTCAAAAGACAGAAAAATGAACAAACAAGACAGAAATAAAAGAAATAGGAGAAAACAAAAACCTCTTTTTTTTCTTGAACTTCATTTAGATAAATATAAGGTACAGCAGTATTGTGCTTTTGTGTTCCTCTCCTGCGTGTCTTCCTTTAGTCTCACTGCGTGTAAATGTCTAGAGTCATATATAATTTAATCATATATAATTTTAGATCTAGCTTCTACTTATGAGAGAAAACATGTGCCATTTGTCTCTATGAGATTGGCTTACCCTACTTAACAGGATTTGTTCTAGTTCCATCCATTTCCCTGCAAATGACATATTATTCTAAGGCCTACATTGTGTATAGGTGCCACATTTTTTGAATCTACTCATCTATTATAGGGCATGTGGGCCGCAGTTCGGCTATTGTGAATAGTGCAGCAATGAACATGGATGTGCAAGTGTCTTGTGATGTTCTGGATAAATACCCTGTAGTGATAAGGCTGTGTTATGGGGAAGATCCATGTTTAGTTTTTTGGGGACCCTCCAGACTGTTGTCCAGAATGGTTGTACATTCCCACCAGTAGTGCAATAGAATTCTTTTTCCCCGACATTCCTGCCAACATTTGTTGTTAGAATTCACAAGGTTGGCCTAGTTAACTAGGATGAGATAGAATCTCAAGAGTTATTTTGATAGGCATTTTCTTTATGGCTAGGGCTGTTGAGCATTACCTTATATGTTTCTTTGCCATTCTTACCTCTTCTTTTGAGAAGTGATTAGTCTTGAGCTCCTTACATATTTTTGGGTATTAGGCCATTGTGCGGATATATTGCTGGTAAATGTCTCCCATAGTCTGTTGGTTGTCTTTCTAGTTGAGTAACTATGTCCTCTGCTATGCAGAAGCTTTTTATTTTGATGTAATCTCAATTATTAAGTCTGTCTCCTATCTGCTGCGCCCTGAGACATTTTTCAAAAAGTTTGTTTATGCCTATGAGTTCTAGTGTTTCTTCTACTCCCTCTGGCAATATAAACTTTCAGGTCTGATATTGAGGTCTTTGGTCTACTTTGAGTTGATATTAGTTTATGGTGACAGACAGGGACCCACTTTAATTTTCTATGTATATATGCCTAGTTTTCCCTACACCCATTATTGAAGAGGCTGCTTTTTTCCCCCCACAATATTTCTTTGACTCCCTTATTAAATATCAGATATCTCTAAGTATATTATATGATTGGGTTTTGATATTAACAGCTTCTCTGTTTCTTTCCCTCTTCTTAACCCCTCCTCATCTTTCCTCCTTCTTTCTGCCTCTATTTCTATAACCTGGTAAACTTTTATAGATTTTTTTTTCAAGAACCTGTTTTTTGTTTTGCTAATTTTTCTCAAGTACTTTCCTAGTTCCAATGATTCGGATTTGTTTCAGTTTTTATGTCTTTAAATTTACCTTTTGCTTTCTACTCAGTTTGTCTTGTTTTGCTCCAGTTTCTTAAAGTAGAAAATTCAGTGCTTGATTTTTTAAAACATTCATGTTGTTTCTAACATATAGCACTGTATCCAGTGCTATAAATTTCCCTCTAGGCACTGTTTTTGCTGTAAATGTACACATTTTGATAGTTTGTATTTTCATTTAGTTCAAAATGTTTAAAAGTTCTCTGGAGATTTCCTCTTTGATTTATATGCTTCTCTGAGGTATTTTCTCCAACTATGGTTATGTAGGGATTTTCTTCCCATCTTCCTGTGATTGATGCTTATCTCACTGGGATGTAAGGTAGAGTTTATATGATTCTTGTGTCTTTGATCTCATGAAGGTTTTGTGGTACAGAATGTAGCCAGTTCTTGGTTAGTGTTCCAGGTGAGCTTGAGGAGAATGTATAATCTATTGTTATTGGAAAAGGTGGTGTATAACTAGACTTAGTTGGACTGATGGTGGTGTAGAGTTCAACTGTGTTTTTTTTTCTTTTTTTAATAGGTTTTCTGCTTACTGTAGCTCTCTAGTTTTCAGAGTGACGTTTTGGAACTTCACACATGTAAATGTGAATTGGCTTAGATGTTTACTTTTGCTGTAACAGTATATTGGATGCTGCTTAATGTTTGAAAAAGAGGTCTTTATTCAGTTTATAAGTTGGAAGGCTGAAAACCCATGATTGGGCATCTCCATCTTGGGGGGCTCCTTTGACTGTCTTCTGGCTCTATTACAACATGGCTGATGACATTCTTGTGGGAGTAGAAAGTAGGAGACAGGAACAGTTACCCCGTGAGACAAGCAAGAGAAAATCAGGAGTGGAGCTTGTTATTTTTATACTAGCTATTTGGGAACTAATCAGGGTTTCATGAGAACATTAATCAGTTTTAAGGATATTACCCCTAATATATAGTCAATTTCCACTAGAACCCTCCATTCCTTAAAGGTTCTCAATACCACTGCAATATATCTCAATACCACTGCATTATAGATGAAGATTCCAGGACTTTATCCTTTGGGAATAGTTTACATGAAGTCATAGTGTGGATTCATTTATTAATTCTTTCAGTTCTGTCAAATTTTGTCTCATCTATTCTGACTATTGCTGTGCCATATGTAATAATGATTACCATGATGGCTAGAAAGAACTGTTATTTCTTACTCCTTTGGTAGGATCACCTGTGAGAAAACCCCAGCAGGCTCCGTTCTGGTAATAGCAGTTTTCTAAAAGTAGGCTTCATTATCAAGCACAATACTCTGGTTTCATTTCTTCTATAGCCAGAGGCAGAAATCATCTTCTCCCATCTTTGCTGTGAGAACCTGGTAGAACTCTTGGAGGTCAAACTCCTAAAACACTGCGCTGATTCCTCTCCTCATCCAAGACCTGTGCCTTGGAGTTTTCCTCTCAGACCTGTCCACACTGTGCTTTCACAATTTGTGGGGTACTATTTAGGGGTTTTGGAACAAAGATGGTTGTTTTTGGAGTTTTCTTTTTTTAAATTTTATTGTTGGGGTGATGAACAGAGGGATTACAGTTATATTCATCAGGTAGTGGGTACATTACTTCTTAAACATTGTTACCTCTTCCCATGTTTTCTCCCACTTTCCCTCTCCCCCTTTCACCCTTTCCACTCATCTTGTTTTTCCCTTATCTTCCTGTTTTCAAATAAACAAATCTATATACAATATATTAGATACTAAAGTCAGATACAGTAACATGAGATAAACCATTAGGGGAAAAGAAGAGAAAAGAAATAATTTCACATAGTACATTGAGAACAACAATCACAAAGATAGACCTCTTCTTTCCATATCTTGGAGTTCATTTCGCTTGGTTTCATCATATAAGGACTTCTGTACATAGATTTTGAGCTATTTTGATCCTCTGTTAGGAGAATCCTAAATGTATACTAATTGTTGCAAAAGAGGGAAACCATGGAGCCTTTGTTTCTTTGGGTCTGGCTTACTTCACTTAATATTATTTTTCCAAGTCTTTTCCATTTCCTTACAAATGGGGCAATGTTATGCTTTCTGATGGTACCATAGAATTCCCTGGTGTAAGTATAGCACATCTTAATGACCCATTCATCTGCTGAGGGGCATCTGGGTTGGTTCCATATTTTAGCTATGGTGAATAAATGCTGCAATGAACATGGTTGTGCTAGTAGGTTTAGTATGGCCTTGTTTTAGGGTATTTGGATAGATGCCCAAAAGTGGGATTGCTGGGCCATAGGGGGAGCTCTATGGTTAGTCTTTTGAGGTACCTCCATACTGCTTTCCAGAGTAGTTGGACAAGTTTACACTCTCACCAACAGTGCAGTAGTGACCCGTTCTGGCCACATTCCCACCAGCATCTGTTGTTATTAGATTTCTTCATAATGGCCATTCTAACTGGCATGTGAAATCTCAAAGCTGTTTTGATTTGCACTTTTTGTATGGCCAGAGATGTCAAGCATTTCTTCATGTATCTATTGGCCATTTTTATTTCTTCTTCCTCTAAGTCTTTTGCCTACCTTTTGATGGGATGGTTGTTTGAGGGTTTTTTTTTTTAACCTTCACATAGTTTATTAAGAACAGCAATCACAAAAATGAACCTCTTTTTTATTCTCTGATTATGCTCTCTTATAACTGAGATTTTTGAAATTCAACTATTTTCACTGGGATTTTCTTTTTGCTATTTTTTCTATCATTATAATATTATGAATTTATACTTGGATTTTTGTTATCTGTTGCACAAACTTAGATACTTTTTTTATACCAAGAATGAATACCAAGAGTGATTACTGTGGAGTTTCATATATATTGGCTGATAAGCTGAAAATCATATTTGTCATTTCTTTTTTGTTTCCTTTAAGCATATTTTATAGATTTCTAGCTCTCCTTGTTCTGATACAGACCTCTGGGGGGGAAAAAGGAATTTTTTTAATGTTACTATTTTGTGGCAGGCTGAATACTTTCATATAGGATTGAAAGCTTCGTTATTTTTTTTTTTACTTTGCCAGTCGTGGCGCTTGAACTCAGGCCCTGAGCACTGTCCTTGGGCTTTCCTCAAGACTAGTGCTCTACCACTTGAGCCACAGCACCACTTCCAACTTTTTTCTATGTATGTGGAACCGAGGAATCAAACCCAGTCTTCGTGCATGCTAGGCAAGCACACTACCACTAGGCCAAACTCCCGGCCCCAGAAAGCCTCATTATTTTAAATGACCATTGCCCTACCACTTAGGAGGACAGAGAACAATGAACCAAACAACTTGAGTCTAGAAATCAAAAACCCAACATCTTAATTGGTGGCTTTCAAATATAAATGCATAAATAGCCAAATCAGAATAAAGTACAAAAGTTTGGTTCTGCCTTTTCTCCCTTCCTCTGAACAGTGAAAATCAAGTCTACGTGTTCATGTGCTTCACATGTCTTTTCCAGCATTACAACTCAAACCAGAGTAAGGGTTTGTTTTTTCAAAGACTTAATTTCTTGAGCTGTAGGTATATTTGGAGTGTATTTAAGGTGAGTTTCTCCCCTAGTGAATTGTTATCTTACTCACCTGCCTCTCCAGTTTTGGGGAGAAGTGTTCCCTGTAACCTCACTTTTCAGACAGGCCTAAGAGTTGATATTTTAATGTTTACTTTTTTAAAATTTGTGTTAATCGCCTTACATGCTTGACTAGAAACTGGAATTAAATCTCAGCTATTTTGTTTGAAGCGAATCTTAGCCATGTGTTTAGTCCTATGCCCATTGTAATAATGCATATTGAATGTAAATAAGCTAAATCAACTGGACTTGAAACTGTTGTGTTCTAAAGCCATTGCTTTCCTGCCTATGCTTCTTCAGTGTGTGGTGGTGAGATCTGTGTAGGATATGATTCACTCCAAGGCCCTCTATGTATTCACAGATGATTCCTGTGTACCTACTATGTGCATGCTGTATACCTACTGTGTGGTATTGGCTCAGATTTTTTTTCAGATATTTTTTATTGTAATTAATAGAAGGGTTACATTATATCCACCAGATAGAAGGTACATTACTTCACAAATATTGATACCCTTTCTCATGTCATGATCCCCATTTCCCTCCCCTCTCCCCCTCTCATCTTGATTTCCCCCCTTCCCTATTTCAAATAACCAATTAAGCGTAAATAAAATATATCAGATAACAAGGTGAAATATTGTAACAATATGAGATAACCAAGGGACAGCAAAAGAGATGAGAGATAACATAATACATTAAGGACAACAATCACTCATTACATGGCTTTTGTTTCTATATCCTGGAAGTCCTTACATTTAGCGTCATACTATCTGGCCTTATGTATCTAGATTTTGTTCTATTGTGAATCTCTGCTAGGAGAGCCCAAGGTTTCTGCTGATTATTACAAATGAGGGAAACCATTGTTGGCTCAGATTTTTAAAAGTGAGAATAGGAAGAACTATTTCCTAGCTATATAGAATTTAATATGTGATATGACTAAATATGTTTTGTGAATGTGTATAAACATGTATGTAGACTCTTGGAGAAACTACAAGTAGTTTTTCCCTATCACCTTTAATTGTTGAATTATTTAGGATAATTCAGAATAATCCTCGTGAAGATTTTTTATATACATGCTTGTTTATTTATAGGGAGATGAATACCTGTACTCATATGCTTAAAGGAATACGTGAAAATGAATTAAAATAAGGCATAGTTTTTTTTTTTTGTTTTTGTTTTTGGCTAGTTCTGGGCTTTGAACTCAGGGCCTGGGCATTGTCCTTGGGATTTCTCAAGGTGAGAGCTCTACCACTAGTTGAGCAACAGCACCACTTCCAGCTTTTTTCTATGTATTTGGTACCAAGGAATCGAACCCTGGTCTTTGTGCATGCTATGTGAGCACGTTACCACTAGTCCAAATTCCCAGCAGCATGGTCTCTTTGATATGTGGATATTAGATCCAAACAGTACAAGAGCAATGACTCGGTATTCTGGTACCCAAGGTTATGGACATGGTCTTGGAGATATAAGCATAACTACATAGACATAAAAATCTATGATGGGATATATACTCTATAGACACAGTGTTATATAGATTGATATGTATCTATGACATACAAACTCTCAGCTTAATTTTATTTAAATTGTAAAATCTATGTGCTAGTGATTGCATGTAGAGATTGCCTTCTTGAATACTTGTTTGTTAAACATAACATTTGAAATATAAATGTTAATAAAATCTTTCAAAAAATAAATAAGACATAGTGCTGGAGGCAATTGGACAGGCTGTACACAGTGCTTCAGGGGGCTGCGCGATGCTTCACTAGTGGAAGGCAGAACAGCAGGCGGATTGCGATCCTCTACTCACCTCAGTATTTGAGAGGCTAAGGACCTAGCCTCTGACTGCAGCAGCAGAGTCATTTATATTAGAGACCTCCCAACTTCCCATGCATTACAATTAAATATAAGTATGCTTCCCCTGCTCTCTGTGAAACTGGTTTTATCTAGATGCAAATGATGACTAGATAGCCTTTATTATACATTTCTGTGTTAAGCATTTCTTTAGGAGCTCAGTATGCTTTTCCAGGCATGTATTAATCCTCTTAATTGCATCTCTTACAGTAGAGCAGGAGGCCTTATCTTGTCTACATTTTTTTTTTTTTCCTTTCAGTGGACAGGAGCCTGCATGAAGTACCTGACAACTCAGTGATTTACTAAAGGTCATTCCTAGAATCCATGGTAGTTAAAAGCTCTGCTACTGGTCTCTGTACAGTCCAGTGTTCAACCATCTGCTCTCCCATGTCTGATAAATATTCAGCTTGAATAGGTTCTCAGAGAGCAAGGAATTAATCTTGAACCCTTGCCCACACGGCATTTTGTTTCATTTTGAAAACCAACTTTTTTTAGGTGTTTGACATACAAATATGGAATGAATTTAAAGAAGGACTTTAAGATAGGGCCCATCATATCCTAGAAAAGCGATTGCATTTGTAGCTTAGATTTGAGGACTGCAACCTTACTAGAAAGTAAAGGGCTAAAAGAATTTTGCAAAGCCGAACATGTGTAAATTGATGTCAAATTATGTTTTTGTTTTATACATTTAATGTTTGCCAAAGATGAAATTCCTTACAGATTTTGTGGGGAATATTGATATTGGAAAATAGAATTTTAAGTCACTTTTAAATGCATAGTAGAATCTAAAACTGTTGAGGACTCATTCTGGCCATTTTTAGGTAAAGTACATTCTCTAACTGCATCATTCTCTTTTTTTCCTTGAACTTGCATACACAGTTTAGCATGCATTTTTCCTAATTTAATATATTTTCATGCTTCTAAACTTTTCTTTGATCACAATATTATAATCTCTTACGGTAAAACCATGCAAATAAATTTAAATGTAATTAAAAATATTTTTTTTCACCATGAGGCTCCAAGTATTTAAAAAAAATTTTTTTTGAGTAACATGTTACTAGTACACACTTTATCAAAGGAGTAGAAGTACTATATATTTTGATAACTAATTATTAAGCGTTAGAAATGCTATCATAAATGTGTCATTTAACATGCAGGTTATTTTGTCAATTAGTTTATGAAACTGTGGATGACTATTCACAGTATGCTCAAAGAGGGAGCCAGAATTACCCTTGATAAACCTTTTTAGGGAAAATAAGTTGATTGAATTGGAAAAAGAATTGCTTTGTAGTGACTCTCAAAAATCTTTGCAGTGTTTTTGTGTAATAAACTAAAAGTCACATGGTGATCTGTCATCAAAAATAATTTTCAATACTCTAAATGCTGGCAACTTAAAACTTCATCCTCCAATTTTGTTGAAAGCTTACAACTGGAAACCATCTGACTTCCCAAAAGACTTTTAATTCCTAATCATTAGAATCATTGACTTTCTTATTTTCTGGAAAGTTGCCCAAAAAAGCTTTACCTAGACTTATCAGAAGACTATCAATCATACCTATTATTTTTCCACTTCAAAGCATCTTGCTAAATTCCAAATACTGTAAAAAGGGTAGGAATTAACTTTTTTTCTCCCCATGTTGGGGATTGAATCCAGGGCCTTGCAATTTTATATCCTGGGCTTTTTATATAAATTCTTGTTCTTTTGTAGTTGATCTCTGTGTGTGTGTGTGTGTTGAAAATTGTGGAGCTAAGGAAGTACTGTTTATAGACATAAAAATCAGGCTTTTGTGTTTGAAGCCATATTATATTACCTCAGTCTTCAGTTCAGATATGCCAGTATCTATTTCTTCAGCATTGACATCATTTTTATTTTCTGATGCTAAAATACACAGAGCTGGGTAGAATATGGTCCCTTCTTGTGACTTTGTATCTTTAGCGTATCTCAAATTTAGAGTATTCTAGCCCAAGCAGGATTCAGATTCTGTCTCCAGTTACTCTCAGCAGAAATATGTAAAACAGGGAGAGACAGGTTCGCAGGTCCTAACATATGTCCGGATTAAAGAGGCATAGTTTACCAAGTATTCTAGTTTCTATTTGACTGTAACTGTGAAAGCACCCTGGAAAACAATGGGTGGGTAGCAGATACGTTGATTTTTTGAAATGGATGAACCACAATAGCAAAAATGAAATGGGAGAGAACAAAGTTGTGGTTAAGGATGAGGCAAGGTAGTGTCTTCCCAGGTGAATACATTTTCAAAATCTGTACATAAGGAAACTGACGATCTGGAAATTATTATTGTTAACTTTCCATGTAATTAATATTCTCTGTTCTGGCCGTTAGCAAACTACTTGAAGGATTGTGGCTTTTGGGGAAGTGATTTTCAGATAACTTCTTGGCTTTAGTAGACTGGATACACACAAAGGATTCATGTCCCAAATTATTTGTCCACAATTCTGTGGGGTTCTTTTATGTTGACAGCCATTTGTTAGTAACCTAGCTCACTGTAATTGGGTATTTATAAGGTGCAATTGTACATTAATCAAAATACTGATTTGAATAATTAAGAAATCTGTGGAGTTTTCAGGAAGAACTATGCTGCCATTCTTTGTGTCCTCTGAGATTCTATATTTATTGTTTTCAGTCAAAGCACTGTCCCTGAGCTTCTTTTGCTCAAGGCTAACACTCTAACACTTGAGCCACAGTGCCACTTCTGGCATTTTCTGCTTATGTAATACTGAGGAATCGAACCCAGGGCTTCATGTATCCTTGGCAAGTAATCTACCACTAAGCCATCTTCCCAGCCCATTCTGGGGTTTTTAAATTTACACATTGTAAACTGCTTTTGTATACCTCACCAGTGATCAGCATATTTATGTGTGTTTAAACTTCTCATGTCCATTGACCAATGTTCTTTTTTAAGTAGATAGGAGTTTTTTTCCCCTATTGGCTGATTTTTTTCCCCATTGGAGGAAAAAGCTATCAGGTCATAAACTTCATTTTTTATTTTGAACTGGGTTAAAGAAGAAAAAAGAGATTGGAAACCTATTGCTCAGATTTTCTAGAAGAGATATATTAATATTATCAGGATAAATTCTAATACTATTTTTTCATTAGCATTTTCCTTTTACATTAGACACACTACAGATCTTTTAAAGTAGATAGTTTGAAAGTAAACATGAGACATGCCGCTCACAGTTTGATTATCTAGAAAACAGCTGAGTACTAAAACAGAGCAAGATCTTTGAGCATGGCTCACAAGTCAGAGAAAAGTTGCAAAGTACTGGAATGTTTTAGGAACTTTAACTCATAGCAGAGACTTGTAGTACACATGTCTTGAGGTAGGGTTTCTTAGTTTCAGAGCCCATAGGAGATTAGCAAAAATCAAATTAGGGGGCCAGGAGTTTGGCCTAATGGTAGAGTGCTTGCCTAGCATGCATGAAGACCTGATTTCAATTCCTCAGTACCACATGCATAGAAAAAAGCTGGAAGTGATGCTGAGGCTCACGTGGTAGAGCTCCTGCCTTGAGAAAGTCCAAGGACAGGGCTCAGACCCTGAGCTCAAGCCCAGGACTGGGAAAAAAAAAAAAAAAAAACAGCCAAAAAAAAATCAAATTAGAAGTGAAATGGGTTCTGTGTAGGTGACTGCCTGCTGGTTTTAAAAGAGGCAAAATAACTCAAATTCAAATGCTTTGATGACTCCTTAGTTTAGGATGAAACAGCCTATGTGCCTCCTTTAGACCTTCTCTTGCAAACACAAGGACAGAGTTCTGATATATAGGAGTCATTTGAGGTCTAGTTGAACACTCAAAGATCAAAGAATAATAGAGACTCAACTCAAGAGCCCAAGAAGGTATTCTGCTATCTTTGGAAAGTTTCCTTGAATATTGCATTTTAAAAGGCATGTCCCCAGACTTGGAGGCTTTTTCTCCCTTAGAAAACATGCAAGAGCTGCCCCCAACCTACAGTGTTAATTGATTATGACACCAATCTGCAGTGTTTTAAGGTTGCATGTGTTGTTCCCCTATCACTGCAAACTTGTTGAGTTCAGGAACTGCATTTCATTCTGTTAGTTTAAAGTTTATGGATGATACTTTGGTGGTAAGGCCATAGTTCTTGAAAGCCAGAAGGACCAGTGTAGTTGTAATTAAATTTATATTAATTCAGTGTGGTAAGAAATCATGACTCCAGGTACTTATTTAAAAATGGTGATATTATAAGCATTAGAACTGGTGGTTGGGGAATTGGTGTTTGCTCAAAGTCAGTTTGAAAAAGAATTCTGAATTGATTAATTTTTCATTGCTAAAAGTAAGCAGACTGGATATTAGTTGTATTATGTTTTATCCTTCAGTGAATGAAAATGCCTTCTTGAATGAGAAAACTAATATCTTCTATTTATATATTCCCTTTCTTCCAAAGAGTTCAAAGCACTTTCCAGAAATCATTAATCTCTTTGATTTTGCTGCAAAGTGACAAGTGGGGAGGCTAATGCATGTGTGTGTGTGTGTGTGTGTGTGTGTGTATCTGAATATATGTGAATCTGTGTATACATTTGTATTTAGATTCCCTTTTTCCTTTCTTTTATTCAATGTAATACAAGCTATTTTCTGAGTCTGATCTTGACTAGAATTGGCATTTTGTTAAGGTTTATGCTTTTAGAACACTGCATGCTATTTTTAGAATATTAAATTACACTTAATTCATAAATGTAGTTTTTTGGGGAAAAGGGAATTATAGAACCCAGAACCCATATATTTCAGATCATTAATCAGACATGAAGATCATGCCTGCAGCTGGTGGCTAACATCTATAATCCTGTCTACTCAGGATGTGGAGATCTGGTAATAGTGGTTCAAAGCTAGCCCAGACAGGAAAGCTCATGAGATTCCTATCTCTAATTACAGATAAAAAAAGGAAAGTGGAGCTGTGGCTGAAGTGTCAGAGCACTAACCTTGAGCATAAAAATGCTCAGAGATGGTGCTCAGACCCAAAGTTCAAGCTTCAGGAGTGTGTGTGTGTGTGTGTGTGTGTGTGTGTGTATGTGTGTATGTATGTGTGTGCTGTCAGAACATGGATTTCAGCAGCAAGTTCCTGTTGTCACTTTTAAAGATAGAATATAATTTCTTAATAATTGCCTTTAATTTCTTGTCCACCTTGGGATGAAGATTTGCCTGGGTGACGAATGTAAGTAGTTGCTAGGAATATGAGACCTGTGAGAAGGCCAAACTATTCCTGACAGCCTTTTCTCTTTACCAAGAGCAATCATATTAATTTTCTGTCATCTTTGTTTCTTCACCAGAACGTGCTCATTTGGGCAGTTGTTTATGCTGCATCTGTCATTTTCTTTAATTGATATTCGTCTTCAGCAGCCATCAATGCCTTTGTGGATTGCTTTCACAGCAGCTGCTTTTGGCAGTAAAGTAGCTCACAGCAAAACTGCACAGTTTTGATTGGGGTTGTGGCAGAATCTTTAATAGATTTCTTCATTGATTAAAGTAGAAAGGAAACTATCTCATTTCTGCATCCCTTAAAACACTGATTCTGAAGTTTGTCTCAGTTGTACTTTACTTGGCTAACACAGGTGAATTTTCATCTAAAAGAATAAAAGGATTTGCTTCTGTCCTCCTATGTGGTTCTGGGCTGGTGTTCAGGCATAGCCAACTGGAAAAGCTAGCCTTGATTACTGTGGTGATCTGTTTCAAGTCCTGCTGATTTCAAGGGTGAGTTCTTTATTTGGGGGAAGTCTTGCTGAGATGCTTTACAAACACATTGAGCTGGAATCTTTGGGATTCGACAAGGTAAAGACTTTTCAAGGCATCATATTATAATTTTGCTCAATTTTCTACCCAAGATAAGGATGAGGCAGCATTCACATATGACATTGTTCATCCTGTTGATAGGATTGCAAGTGTGAAGACTTCATACAGCAAGACGTATTCTTCACTACTCTCTCAGACTTTGTAACATTTCCTGGAGCAGAAATGAAGGGCTGTGTTGACTTTAAGTCATAAATCTATCATTTCATTTGAGCCAAGTTAGCCATTGACTTTTCAGTATTAACTAAACGGTACTGGTTATGAATTATGAATGGAGATACTCTACAGAAATTTTTGCAGCATTACATATCATCTGTCCCTTTTTAGAATTCATAATTTGTCAATGAAGTTCATAGATCTTAAGTGGAACAACAGATTACACACACACACATATACATCTATCTGTTTGTCTATCTAACTTCTACATGAAAGAAAACAGTTTATACCCATTTTTGAGGTAGGCACTGACCAGTTATCTCCCAGTACGTGTACTCAAACTGTTATCATTGTTCTTAGCAAGAGAAAAAGATTGTTGTGGTTCTAACTTGGGATAGCTTATATATGAGAGTAGCTATAGAAGATGTGGTTGTCATATGACTTGTTTTGACAATGTGGATGGGTTTTTCAGACATTGTAGACGTGTTCTAAGGAGATTTACTTTGGAAATGCAGAGCTGTTATGAGAAGGCAGCAGGAATGAGCCTCAATGGCTATACAGTATTTATAGGTTACTAAGCATGGCAAACATTCTTCTCCAAGCCAGATGTGGCAAAATAAGTGTGAAAAAACCCCATGGCTGGGGTGGAGGAAATATGTACTTTTGAGAACTACTAGCATGCTGTGCTATGATGTCTAGGTGTCTGATGTCAGATTATATAAGGACAGTAAGGGTGCAATTACTTACTGGTTATGTAATTTGACCGGATCATTTACATTTTAGCTTCATTTATGTTAGTCATCTCTTTTTAATGTCTGTTTTCTCTTTGGGGCTCAGAGAGTTCAAACTGCTTCAAGGAGCAGGTGTTAAGACAGTACAGCTTAGTCATTTCAAAGAACAAAGAGTTCAGGGTTTGAAGTATGGATGAGCTAAGGTATTGCAATTGAGTCCCCAGAGGAAAGTTGATACTGCTAAGTACTCATGTGACTACAACATGGTGGTTTGGATTCTAGATACTGGAAATATTTCCAAACATTAAGTCCTAGTCCATAAGAACCATGTATCTGTACTGGTTCATATTATATTCCAAGAGTTACCACAGTGCCATTTCTAGCTTTTTGTTGTTGTTGTTTATGTGATACTGAGGAATTGAACCCAAGGTCTCATGCATGTGAGGCAAGCACTCTACCATTAAGCCACATTCCCAGACCTAAACAGAACTAATTTTTGGAAAAATGCCAATCTTTTTGAAGGACGTTGTAAGATGTCCTTTATAAACTGGTTTTCACGTGCAGGTGGAGGAGTTGTCAGGAGGAATCAGTATCCTGGGAGAATACTGGGGACTTGGAGATCTCAGGGGACTTGGGAAGTATACAAAACCTCTGGCCAGGATGCTGAGGAAGGGACCACCACTGGGAATTGGGTAGCCAGGCCAATTCCTCTTCCGTATTGGTGGATAATTTCCTTAATTCAATCCCCCTAACAGTTTTATTTCATTTTTCTCTTCATTAATTATTTTTCTGGTTTTCTTTGTCTTTATCATGTGCCAAATTTTGTTGGGTACGAGAGCAGAAGTAACACAAAATATGTGTGAGTTGATGATTACTTTTGACAATGTTTGATAATCCTTGCCTGAACCAGTGATTTTAGGAGTTACAGAATGGTGATTTTCAATTATGTATTCTTTCCTTCTTCCTCTACTGGATGACATTCTTTCCTAAAGTTGAACTTCACTGCAATCCAGGTACATGTCAGTCCTCTGAAAGGGCCGGAGAAGTGCATGGGTTTGGTTTAGGTTTGGGTTTTTCCCCATCCCCCCTTCCCCCCCCCCATTTTTCCCTTGGATAGTTGCATAGCCATTTCAGATCATAAGAACCAAGTTTTCTTTTTTTTTTCTTTCTCAATCTCCTCCCCGCACACCCCCCAAACCTCCCCACACAATCACAAAGTTTTCTGGATTCAGTGTTTTTCACTCAATTACAGATATTAGTCTCTGTTGGACAAACCAGTACAAATGTTCAGTGACTGTTTTTCAACCTGTATCTTGCCACAGTATAAATCATTGGAAGCTTTCTTGCTGTCCTCCAGAACCTTTTCTGGCTGAGTTGGAATGAGTCATAGTAGGGAGTCCTGGTTTCACTTAGTGAGGAATGGTCTTATAGACCAGCTTTGGGACCAAGAAGTCCTCATATCTTCTGGATGGAAGTGCTGCAGAACCATAAAATACAGTGTTTGTATCAGTCTGTTTTTGTCATTATAAATCTCTCTGCCCCCACTGAAAATCTTGATTCCTAGGGCTGTTCACAAGTGGTTCCTTGTATTCTGTTTGCTTATTTGATTTATTGGAAAGCACTTAGACTATAAACCTTCCTGAATATAAGCTGAGGAGAGAAAAATCTACACAGGTGGTTTAAACTTCAGCGACTCTATTATAAGTTATAATATTAGTAATGCTGTTTCTAAACAGCTTTTCAATAAATAATAGAATAAATCAAATCGTATGTTAATGGTCTTAGGAGTTAGAATTATGCTTATTTCTGAAATGAAGTATATTTGATTTAGACTAGAAATGCATAAGTATAATGGTATGTATACATGAATTATATATACATATATATTTATGTACAAAGCTTTTAATATTTTTTAGTGCTGAGGTTTGAAGGTTTGAACCAGGGCCTGAGTAGTGTTCGTCAGCTTTTTTTCCACCCCTCAAAGCTAGTGCTCTGTCACTTGAACCATACTGCACATTTGGCTTTTTTTTTTTTTTTTTTTTTTGTGGTCATGGGGCTTGAACTTTGCCTGGGCGCTATTCCAGAGCTTTTTAGCTCAGGGCTACCACCCTACTCCTGGGCCTGGGCATTGTCCCAGAGCTTTTCAGCTCAAGGCTACCACCCTACCCTTAAGCCAACCCCCACTTCTTCCTGTTTTTCTAGAGGTTAATTGGAGATAAGAGTCTTTAGTACCTGAGGTGTCTTTGAACCTTGATCCTCAGATTTCAGCCTCCTGAGTAGCTAGGATTATAGTCGTGAGCCATCATGCCGAGCTTGGTTTTTAATTGTAAATAAACTCTCACAGACTTTCCTGCCTGGATTGGCTTAGAACCTGGTCCTCTGATCCCATCTTCCTGAGTGGCTTGGATTACAGAAGTGAGCCACTAAATGCCTGGCCTTCTATAAAATCTAAAACTATAGTATACCATAATTTTATAATATTAGTACTTATTTTTATTATTCATCTTTTTTTAAAAAAGAAAATATCAGTAATATGAATATTTTTGTTCAAAGGGTAGGGCGATAGCCTTGAGCTGAAGAGCTTAGGGACACTGCCCAGGTCCAGAGTCCAAGCCCTATGACTGACCAAAAAAAACCCCCTATATTCATGAGTGTGTCTTGAGGTATGTACATACATACTATGTAGTGACATAGTAGCTTTGGTAGTGATTCTTTCCTTAGGCACTTTGCTGGTCAAGCCCAAAGCCTTACAGATGCTAGGAAAACACTTTGCTACTGACTACTGAGTAACCTCTGCAGCCTCACACAGTACACAGTATCCTCCCCCTCCACTTCCCTCCTCTCCCCTCCTTTTCTCTCCCCTTTCCTCTTTCTTGGTGGTACTTGATTTTGAACTATCAGTTGTGAAGGGGTCTCCTTCTTGTCAGTGTTCTGAATGCTAGGATTACAGATCTGAGGTACTAGACTTGGTATTAAAGGATGCTTTGTTTTGAACTCATGGCCTAGGCACTGTCTGAAATTTTTTTTGCTCAATGCTACTACTTGAGCCACAGTTCTATTTCTGGGTTTTTGATGATTTTACTTAGGAGATAAGAACCTAACGGACCTTCTTGCCTAGGCTAGCTTTGAACTATGACTCTCAGATCTCAGCCTACTGAATGGATTAGAGACATGATGCACAGACATCTGGCTCACAAGATAGTTTTAATAGTCAGATTTATTAATACTTTCCTTCCTGGCTTGTAGACTGAATGATTAATTCAAAACTCTACTTTGGGGTTATAAAGGAGTACACTTTATTTTTATAGCAGTTTTAACATTTTATAGTTAAATCTTTAGTCCACAGAGTTTATCCTGTGGAAAGTAATGAAAATCATGGACTGAATCAATTTTTATCCTTTTCAGAATGTCTAACCATTGTCATACCACTTGTTACTTTATTTGCCAGTCCGGGGGCTTAAACTGAGGGCCTGGCCACTATCCTTGGGCTTTCTCAATACTAGAGCTCTACCACTTGAGCCACAGCACCACTTCCAGCTTTTTCCTATGTATATGGTACAAGGAATTAAACTCAGGTTTTCGTGCATGCTGGGCAAGCACTCTATCACTACGCCAAACTCCCCACCCCATACCACTTATTTTTATATATTGATATTTATTGTTTTGAGAGATACATTTGTTAAATAGACCTAAATATATTTTAGGTCTATTTCTGAGTTTTTAGGCTTTTTCTTTTGTTGTTTTTTTCTGCCTCATTCATGTGTTTTACTTTGATTTAATTATTTAATTCTATATTGTTTAATGATTTAATTATTTAATTCTATATTGTTTAATGCCAAGATCTACTGGTTTCTATTTTCTACATATTGCATTACCTATAACCCAGTTTTGGACTGGGTTTGTCAGTTTGTGGTAGTATCTCTTGTGACTGAGTTTTTCTTAGCTAACAACTTTTTTTGTGGGGAGGCAGTCCTGGAACTTAAACTCTGGATCTGGGCTTTTGTCCTCAAGTCTAGTGTTCTACCACATAAGCCACAGTTCCATTTCTGCCTTTTTTGGCAATTTAATGGAGTCAGAAGTCTTATGGACTTTCCTAATTGGACTGGCTTCCAGCCATGATCCTCAGATAGCAGCCTTCTGAGTAGTTAGGATTATAGGCATGAGCCCCGCAAATGGACACTTCTTGTATATGCTGATTAAATCAAGTTGACCGGTTTAGTTCTATGATTAAGTACTTAGGTATAAATGTGTATGCTTCCATATTTAAGAACACTTTTACATATAATGTTAAGTGTTTGATATTTCCAGTATTTATTGAGGTCTTTTTGTGCTCATAGTTACTTTTATGTCAAGAGTTTTCACTAAAAATTTTATTCCTTTTTCATTAGACCATATCTATTGACCTAAAATGGTCAGCAAAAAATTACCTTAGAATTTCTTCTCCTCCTCTTAGACTTCTACTGTTTTTCAATAATTGGATGTTTCATAGTGTTGGCCTTTGTATCCTTAAATAAGACTTAGCAGGTTAAAATGCCATTCGCTCTGCCTCAGCCATTCTCTGCCAGGTAGTGTTGTGAGCCTAGCTGTTGTCAGCTGGACACTGTATCTACCGTGCCACGGCTGCTTTGTGTGTGTGTGTGTGTCTGTGTGTGTGTGTGTGTGTGTCTGTGTGTGTGTGTGTTTTGTTTTGCCTTTTCCCTCTTCTGCTAAAATCTTAGTTCTGCAATGAAATACACGTTTCTCACTGAAGTTTTTCCAACTCTTTCTTGTTTTGTTGTTTGCTTCTAGGGACTCGATTATTTTCTGGCATAAACGTTGGTTTGGTATTTTTGCCAGACTGCCCTAGGAGTCTTCATTTTCAAAGTCTGTCACTTTTCCTAGAGTGTCTTTGTGTTTTCAGGCCCATGATATATCATCTAATCTACTGTTTATATTGCCTACTCTGTGTGACAGAACTTGTACTCTTTCCCACTCCCTTCAATTCACTGTTAATAGTTATTTTTAACCTGCAGGCCTGTCATGTCGGTGAGATCTCCTCACCTCTGCTGTTATCCATAGGTCATGCATATCTGAATGCCTGTGCTGTATTTGCCATGATATCCATTTGTCCATTTCCTTGTTTGAATGAAATCACATATTTGTAGTCCTATCTCTCTCTTTTTTTAAAAAATGTCTGTTTTACCTTTTTCATCTTCATAGTGTATCTCATTCCTATTCTTGATGTATATGACTCTGCTTTCTAGAGCTTGTGTTTTCCTAAGCGCTCTCTGTACTTCAATCTTCATTTCCTAGGTTTCTTCAGAGTCCTGTACTTTTCCTGTCCCCTTTCTGCTGTTCAGACATACTTTCTAGCTTTGCCCTTCTGTTTTTCTGATGAGTTTTCTTCTGTTGCTAGAAATAGGTTTTTATTGTTGTTGTTGTTCCTTCTTATCCTGGATGTGGCAGGTTTACTTGGCTTTGGAGTTATATTCAAATTATTCCTTATTTCCTGAGTTACCTACCGGCAGGAGGATCCTGTGAAAGGTCAGGTCTTAGGGCAGTCTTTCTTACTTCTCAGGTATGTATGATACACATGCATCTTCTCATTCAGTGCTTTCCTTGAATGGTGTGTGACTGCTCTCCTACTTGTCCTGCCTTGTCTCTGTTCCTCTGAGAGTTCACCCTTTCTCCTGGTGGTGAATCCTGACAGGTGTTTTCTAAATATACTCACAAATAGTGCTCCTCACCCCACACTTTCCTCCTAAAAATCATTCTCAGCAACTAGAAGAATAAATAGGCTCTCTTAATGGTGTCTATTTCAAATACTATGAATTATGCAGTGATAGTAACTCCTATACCTCCATCACAATCCAGTAGGAAGGAAGCAAGGTCATTGTGCAGCAGGAAGGGCAGCAGGGGAGAATGGGGGCAAGTCGGGGAGAAAAGGGCACTCTCTCCCACTCTGCCCCTGGGTCCCACTGGTCCTGGGACTTGAAAACTGTGCTTGAGCTTTTTTGCTCAAGCCTAGTACTTTCTCATTTAAGCCACAGCTGCACTTCTGGGTTTTTGGTGGTTTAATTGGAGATAAGAATCTCAGAGATTTCTTTTGAACTGGCTTTGAACTACGACTCTCTGAATAGGATTACAGGTGTGAGCTACCAGCTCCAGGCAAGCAGGTACTGTTACCTAGGGTCTGGACAGTCCACTCCTTCAGAACCTGAATATAGCCTATGTATTCCTTTTGAATAGTAAACATGGGCTATGAGGGGGCTGTAGCTCAGTGGTAGAATACATGGATGCAGCTCTGTTTGTTCCTTGGCACCACACAGAAAACAAATAATAATTAAACTTGGGTTTAGTTAAAAACAACTGAATATTAAAGTAAGTGAAACCCAAGGCTTGAAGAAAAAAATTGGAATAAAAGAATTCCAACCTTTTCTGTAGGAATTGGGGATGTTTGGTATACACTGGATTCATAATCTTGAACACTAGATGAGGCTACCACAATTTCATAATAACCACTTGCTCTCCCAAGTCTTATTTGCCAGCTCTGTAATGTAGAGCCTATAATGTCCTTGATTAAAATATTCTGGGAAATAATGATCCTTTTTTTTAATATGGCAGTAATTATTTCAGTTAAATGTAAATGGCCTACTGAGCCAAAGAAAGAAGTCTTGAAATTACTTAGGAGAGCTATTTTGGGCCATATATGATTTATCAGAAATCACCATTAGTGATAATTTAAATACTAAGAGAAGTGTAGTTGTGTATGCTTCATAAACTTCCCAAATAACCAGCAGAGTTTCATTTTTTTCTTTCTTTCCCTGTCCCTCATTAGTGTATGAAATGTGTTTTTATGTCTTTCAAGTCTAGCAGCATCTTGCATTTGTAGCTATAAATGGCTCCCATCAGAAGGCCAAATAAGGAAGTTACAATTATGGAAATGTTTTCCCTAAAGACATTAGCCACATGCGATGCTGAATGACTTGTTCTATTTTAGTCCTTCTTCGCATGCGTATTTTTTAGACCTAAATTCTATGGAAATTTGGAAGGTAGCATGCCAAGTATGTGCATTATTTTTAAAAATTATTTTCTGTATTATTTGGAAAAAACATTGAGGAAGAGAGTTTCTTTACCCCCCCCACCACAAGCCTGTCTGAGAATGTACAGGAAAGGCAGAAGATAATGTTGTCATTGGTGTCCCACTGTGTTCCATTCTTATCTTCAAGTGACCTGTCACTTAAAACAAATTGTGGCAATCTTGGGCAAGGTGTAACTTGCCTGCGTGATTTTGCTCTTCTCCTCTCTTGAGAGTGCACTTTCAAGTCTCTTTCGCATTGAATTTCTGTCACCAAGATAACGATCTGAAATGTGAATATGTCTGTTTCTAAATGTCATGTGTTTCTTTTCTCTTAAAACTCAATTCAACCTGACATCATTTGTGGGACATGTAGCATATACCAGGTGCTGTGGCTACAGATTTGAGTGAGAGAATGTCACTGTGCTTCAAGATTCACAGCCACAGAAGGAGGCTAGCACATAATTACAGTCTCTTCAATGAGGGAGAAGAGTGTAGTGTGTCATGTGGAGGACTTAAGCATAAACCTGCAGGGCAGTCAGGTGTGTGTGTGTGTGTGTGTATGTGTGTGTTTCTGTATTTCTGTATTTCTGTATATTTGTGTGTGTAGCCAGAGTTCTCAGACCTTCCTGGGTTTTCCTATCCTCTGTCATCTTTGACTGTGAAGATACTTGCAGTATAATCTTGTGCCCTTAAACTCATGTTTTCATAATTCAGTTGAAAGGCACCGTTAGCTAAGTAAACCTTATATATAAATATTCAGTGGTAGTGTTCTGGGTTATTTGAATGTTCATTTCTCTTGTGAATCCAGTCCCAAGGTTTGTAAATACCAACAATGAAGTATGTATAAACGTACACATGTTACTCCTCTATTTGCAGTTCTTTGTGTCTGTGTGTGTACATGTGCTTGTGCACACAGCAGTGCCAATGCCAGTCCTGGGTCTTGGAACTCAATAACTTATGTTCTCTCTTGGCTTTTTCTGCTCACAGTTGACATTCTACCACTTGAGCCCTGGCTCTACTTCTTCGTCTCTTTATTCTTGATACCTTTTTATCTATAACTCTATGCATTACTATTTTCTGACTTACTTTGTTTTTGGGGTATGGATTTTGTTCTCTAAATACAGAATTTAATTCTGGATTTACACTCATAATTTGAAGGTTTCATCTCTATCATTTGTCCTTTTCTTCCTAAGGTCACTTTTTTTTATTAGCTTCTTATAAACAGAACAGAGCTGTACACTATTTCTGGCATCTTGAAGGCATTGCTGTACCATTCCTGGGTGTATACCCAAAGAAATTAGTAAGCATAGAAGATATGGTTGTATTATTCAGCCATAAAATGGACAACCATTGTGTCATTTATAGAAATGTCCACACAAACACAATTGTGACACAAGTTCTCTCTTACGCATGATCCAGGAAAAAGACAATAGGGAAAAGAAAACTATTGGAGTTGGACCAGTGGCAGAAAGGAAGGTAAGAGAGGGTAATGGACAGGTGAATACCACTGAAGATATCTATGTATGTCTATATAGGTATAAATCTATATTTATTTATATAGATAAATCTCTGTCTGTTATCTATCTATCTATCTATCTATCTATCTATCTATCTATCTATCTATCTATGAATGCCTGCCTAGCAGTTCGAGGCCTTGAGTTAAAACCTAAGTACTAACAGGAGAAAAAACAAAAACAAAAAAATGAAAATGAAACCTATTATTTTGTAAAACAAACAAAACAAAACAAAAAAGAACAGGAAAAGAACAAAGACACTGTTGTATTGCTGTGCTGTGTTTAAAATCAAGGGTATCTTGTCTATTTCCTGAAAAAATTCCACCCTAAATGGATAACATGTGTTTCTTCACTTTGAGGGATGTCCTTTCACAACAGTAGATAGAGTTCTGCCTAGATAATGGAGCTCTGCACGGACAGAAAAAAATTTCTTCTACATACTGAATTATCATTACCAGTGATGATTCACCGAGTACATTTAGTTTATTCTTTTTTAGACATAAGAAGCCAAAGTATAAATAAAGCCTTGTATTTTTAGTTCATTTCTGTGTGTCAGGAGTCTGTAAACAGATTAGCTATGTTCTACAGTCAGGGCCTCACAGAACTACATCAAAGTGTGGGCCAAGACTGTAATCTTCTTTGAGACACTGGGTTCGATTTCATTTTCCTATTGTCTATTTCAAGTTGTTCTTTCATTTTCTTATGGCTCGAGGCTTGAAGGTTCCCCCACATTGTTTGCAGGCTGTCTGCTACAGGGCACTTTCAGCTTCCAGAGGACAGCCGGTGGTCCTTGTAGATCACAGCTTGCTTTTTCAGAGACAGCAGGAGACAATTTGACCGCTATGGCCCAGTATTACCGAATGCCACCTATTCATGGGATGACATCCCATCATTTGTGCACATCCATTTCCAGGGCTGTCTGAGTCTTGTCGTCCACAAAAATGATACCTTCTTGAAGG
Source organism: Megascapheus bottae (assembly GCF_031878675.1). Classification (NCBI taxonomy): domain Eukaryota; kingdom Metazoa; phylum Chordata; class Mammalia; order Rodentia; family Geomyidae; genus Megascapheus; species Megascapheus bottae. Next base: position 17,065,177 of record NC_143526.1, read on the forward strand.
TGTGTGTAGTTTTCAAAGTGGGTACATTTCTTCTGAGACATGTAAACCTGAAGTTTAACTTTGAGTTCTATGAATCGGTGCTGACCACAATAAAACTAAATTGCTGATGTTTTTACTAACAAAGAGAAAGTTTACCCATGTCCTGTTTGAATTAGGCAGACTTTAGCAATGAATAGTAAGTTGCATCGTAGGGTTAAGTTGTCATTTCTTACCGTGTTTATTTTTAAAGTATTTCTTCCCTTTTCTTCCCTTCCCCAAATGGAAAATACAGCAGAATTAAAGAGCTTGTTCCTCCATTTCCCCAGCAGGAGACTAACAAAAGACCTTTGCTGAGAAGACAATAATAAAAAGAAAAACTACACATTCTTTCATTCCAATTTATAGATAAAATTACATATAAATAGAAGTTATACAGACTAGACGATATAAAAACAAACCCATAGTATTCACTGAAGAAAGGATGCTTGCCTAGCTTTACTTTATAACGTACTCACAAAAGCAAGAGAGAAAGAAAGGGTGGGGGGGGGGAGGAACGGAAAGAAAAATTGATGTACCAAGTTCAAGCCAGTTCCATGGTGGCTAACTAAGGTCAAGATATTCTTCTCTGTACCATGGTAACTGTGAGTGCTTATCCCCATGATGAGAAGGGCACACAGTAGGTGTTTCATCATCAATTCCTAGCTGAATTATATGAATTCCTATAGTATTCTATAGGCTCTAACAAATAACAGCTCAGTTTAAACATCTCCTTTGGAGAAACCAGTTTTATTCTTATTCCTTTGTTACTTGTTTCATTTTCATTAGTTTTTCTTTTTCTTTTTTTAAATACTATGTAGTTGTACAAAGAGGTTCCAATTCCATATGCCAGGTTATGAGTATAGTGCATCCTGATGAATGACACCCCTTCCAACTCTGTCCCCCATGTTTGTTTCTTTTGAACAAGGACATTAACATTGGTGTATTTCCAATTTGAGGCGGCACTTACTACAATAAGGACTGAAACATATATATATATATATCTATATATATATATTATACACACACACACACACACACACACACATCAGAAAAACATTAAAGAACCTTCAGTTGACTGCGGGTAATGTAGTTAATCTTTATCCTGTAGTATTCTGCCAGACAGAATGGCCTATGGGACAATACAGCTTACTGTTGACTCTCATGCTTTCTCAGTGTCCCTTAAAGAATACAATAGACAAGACGGGGGTGGAGGAAGTCATCTTTATTTTTTTTATTTTTTATTTTTTTGGAAGTCATCTTTAATAAGACAAAAAATATACCTCTGCTTCAGGTAAACCATGAGAAAACAATCACGAGAGCTAAAGATCCATTTATTTCTCAAAAAGTAAATTTGAAAATTTAAGAGGAGCCATAAAGGAATTCTGTTGTCTTACTGTGAATAGTGTCAAATATTAGATAATTCCAACTGCAGCAGCCCTGTGGTCATTATCAAGCCACCAGATTGGGGTTAATTTTTCCTTTAATTAATCTAATGAACCAGCCATCTGACTTCAGCCGACATTTTTAAAATGTCACTGCATACCTCCAGGCTGCAACTGAACTGGTGGCATGCTCTCTTGCTCCATCTTGATTCCATTAACTCTTACTCATGGTGACATTTTATGCCTGTGTCCTCACATGCCCTTGTAATGTAGTCAATTTGTGCTTTATTAACCCAATTAAAACACGGAAATGTTAGGTAACATAAATCTGTGAAGTTAGAACAATTCTTAAGGTAGATTATATCTTCACTTGTAAAAAAAAAATAATAAGAGGGAGAAAATAGCTGCCAGATTTGACTACCTAAAAAGACTGCAGGTTCTAAATGCTAAACAGAGAAAAGGCTAATCTAATTATAAATGAACATACCATTTAAAATCTAGGTATTGTGTTAATTTAGGCTTAAGCAGCAGGCACTAGAGGTATATAACTGAGTTTTGAAAGTCTGTGCCAATTGGATATTACATATACCTATAAGAAACTTTTGGAGGCTGACTTGAGAAAAAAGTTATGACTCAAAAAAACTGAACTCGACCTTAAATTACATTCCCCTACAACTACCAGCTTCAGTCCACATTACCTCCTGTGATTAATGACCATATATTTTCCAAGCTGGCATTTGAACATGAAATGACTGCTTCGAATCGTAGACAATTGGAACAGAGGAAAAGAGCAAGGAACTTACATGAAGGGGCTTATCTGATTTACCCTAGAAACAGGCTATTTAGTATATCTTTTTACTCCTAAGTTCCTGTTAAATTTTTTTAATTAAGAATGAGCTAATTGTACAAAACGATGGGACTCATAACATTTTTCACACATACACACATATATATATATAGTGTACTTTTATAATTACATATCAATGACCATTTCTAGCCCTTCTCTGTTCTCCCACTGGTCAAAGTTCCTCTCCCTCCTCAGAAAATTCTTTTTTTTTTTGTCAATCCTGGGGCTTGAACTCTTGGCCTGGGTGCTGTCCCTGAGCTCTTCAGCTCAAGGCTACTGCCTTACTCCCTTGAACCATAGCACCACTTCCAGTTTTCTAGTGGCTAAATTGGAGATAATCTCATGGACTTGAGGCTGGCTTTGAGGATCGTGATCCTCAGATCTCAGCCTTCTCAGTAGCTAGGATTACAGGCGTGAGCCACTACACACGGCTGAACGGTCCTCTTTCTACTTCCATATTCTTTTTTCTTTTTTAATGTAGACAGCATATGATAGAAAACAGTTATAATTTGTCTGAGTATGGCTCTCTTCATTTAATGTGCTCATCTTCAAGTCCATCCATGTGTTCCTGCAAATGATAAAATTGTGTTTCTTCTGGCAGAATATTCCTCAACTTTATATATAGATCACTTCTTAAAATTGATTCCTCTGGTGATGGACATGTGTGCTGACATTGTAACTTGACAGTTGTGAATAGTGCATCAATAAACATGGATCTGCAGGCTTCTCTATTTTAGGCTGACTTTGATTTCTTTGGGTTGATACCTACGAGTGATATAAAATATTGCTACTGTTCAGTTTGGGGAGAACCTCTATACTGATTTCTATAGTGGCTAATTCATATTCCTACCAACAATATATAAATGTTCTTTTACCCCTTACGTTTGTTAAAATATGTTGTTTTTGTTTGTAATGACTGTCATTCTACTAGAGTGAGATTATATTCTACTGGGGTGATTTACATTTCCCTCATTTTTAAGGACATTGACATTTGTTATGTATTTATTAGCAGCTTGGTTTTTTTTTTTTAAAAACTACCTGTTCACTGTTTGAATACTTGCTTTTTGGTGCTTACTTTTTTTAGATTTAAGATACTAACCCCTTGTCTGAAGAATAGATAGCAGAATTTCTGTCACTCTGACAATTGTTTTCTTTGCTGTTTTGGCAAATATTTGAGAATTTTCCCTCTATGTTCAGAGAAATTGGTGTGTAGTTTTCTTTTCATCTGATCCATCTCTGGTATCAAGGAATGAGTTTGGAGACATCTTCTAGTTTATGGAATGGCTTGAGGAGCATTGGTGCTTTTTCTTCTAGGTAGAATTCAACATTGAGCTATTCTTGGGCTATGCTTTGGCTTTTCTTGGGAAACTCTTATTGCTAGCTCAGTATCATTGTTTATTATAGATCTAGTTAGCTTATTTATATCTTCTGGGATGAATTTTGATAAGCCATATTGTGTCAGATTTTTTCATTTCTTCAAAAATTTCCAATTTATTGGGATATAAGTTTTCAAAATATTTCTTAATTATCCTTTGAATTTAAGTTGTATCTGTATCCCTTTTGTCACCTGTAATTTTAATAATTTGGGTCCTCTGTTTGGGTCTGTCAATATTATTTGTATTTTCAAAAAACTATTTCATTAACTAATTATGTGTTCATTTAGTTTCCATTAACTTCTGCCCACAGAGCATACCCATATGATTTCATTCATATACCAAGTGCTAATTACGTGTTGCAAATTCAGGCTTTGCATTTTGTAACTTCCTAGAAATCTCCTGTGTGTCTGCAGTGGGTTGCCTATGTGTATGTAGAAAACAGATACAGAGTGCATACTGGATATTACTTTATTTGGTGAAAAGCAACAGGTTACCCATTCTGAACTCTTAGTGAACATATGAATAGTTTTAGGGACTTATTTTTCTTTCCTGATACATATATGCACAATATATAATATATACTAGAAAGATAACTATATCTACATAGATATATTTAATGTTATATTATTTTTACCCTTATCTCTTTGTGAGTTCAGGTGAGTACATGTACCTCAAAGATCAATGGGCCTAGCTCTGAAGAACCACACATTAAAACAAAAAACAACAACAAAAAATACATCCTTTCTTCAGAGCCCTGCCAAGAGTTCAGGACATGGGACATATATCCCATATGTCCCAACAGAGCCTTGTTTATGGACCTTGAATTTGAGTTTCATAGTTTACACATGTCATGAAGTACTTACTATTTTCTTCTTGAAATCTCTTTACTGCATAAGATGATAAAAAAAATAAAATTAACATAGGCAGTCAGCATCCTCTGGTCTGTGGCTGTATTTGTTCTATCTCTGCCATAGGACCTAGAGGTAGAACTGTTGGATCACAGGGTATAGATATTATTTAACTATAGAAGATCCTGACAAAACATTTTCCAAGATGAGAGGCTGTATCCACTTTACACGATGCATATATATCTTGTCTTTGTTTTTGTTTTTTTTTTTAAGAAGTCTCATTATGCTGCTCAGGCTAGTCTTGAACTCTTCGACTCGTGATCTTTCTGCCTCAGCACCCTGAGTGATGGGATTAGAGGCCTGTGCAATGCCGCTGAACATCTCTTCTCCTTCAGACGCTGGCATTAGTTTGTTGTTGTTGTGAATTTGAGAAAAATATATATTTATGTAGTTTACAAAGGGGTTCCATTCAAGTTGTCAGTTTCGGAGTATAATGTACCTCACTCACTCTCACCTCTTTTATAATTTTTCATCATCTCACCAATCATATTCACTTGTTGAGTTTTCCTAGTTCTGTAGTTCCACATATATACTGAATATTATAACTGCTTTTTCCCACCTTTCAACTTTTCAATTTTGTGATGACTTTGGAAGGAGTTTCTTTTGACTCTTACTGCTTCCAGTTGTGAGGAGTTAGATGTTTATGTAAATGGCTTGTACTGAACTCATTAAGAAAAATAAATGAAGTGTGTGATTGAAAAGTGTTTCATGTGCACCTTGTATTTGAGTTGCTGCTTTCCTGTTAACACACTAGATCAGCAAACACAATTCAGGTTTTATCCACAGTTTCATATTTCTTTGACAAGTTATGTAATATTAGTCTCCTGTGCGTTACCTAAAAGCAAAACAAAAAAACCCCAATAACACCCCCCCACATCTTCTCAGATGCATGTTCTCTGCCAGAAATGGCTTTTATTTCTTTATGTTTCTTACTCTTATTTTAATAAACTTCTGTAGTCTTGTGCGGTCAGCATTCAGTATTATATTTGGGCTTTTAGAGCATCCTTTCCCACATAATCAGAGTGAATATGCCTTCTTGATTTACTGCACAATTTATCTTGCTAAAAAGGTGTAATTAATGATGCTTCTAAGTGTAATATATACCTTTGTAGAATACAATTGGTCACAGAGTGTTTACATGAAAATACTCTTGGTCACTGGGGATCTTTGAGGGTGATATCACCTTAAGAAGAATTGTGCTGTGATGTATTCTGTCCTTTCAAAGGGACAGACTGAGTGGTAGATGGTTTTAGAAACTATCAGCCATATATTTAGTCACTGTCAAGTCCCTGTGTTGAACTTCCCTCTGTGTGCGATGACCTTCCTTCCATTCCCTCTCTTTTCTATACAGCCATTACAGAAATTCCCTCCTGTATTGATTTAAATTCTAGACAGTCTCCCATTGCTGATACTGTAAACAGCAGTTAGAACAGTTTGGTTCATTAGATTAATTTGGTTTTACTAATCAGACTGGCTATTTGGTCAACAGAGGGAGAACAAAGCTCTGTCTTCTTCCAAAACGAAAACCAAAAAACTTAAAAGGTTGATGAAAGAATCTGTTCACAAGGGGTGATCTTTACTTACTCACTAGGAAGGAGATACACACCCCTTTCAATAGGAAGCTATGAGAAGCTGGAACTCTTTTCCTTTTCCTCCCTTTCTACTTCTCTCTAAATCCCTTATCTCCAATTTCTCACTTCTCAAGTAAGTGGCTACAAAGTTATTAAGTCTCTGTACCAGGTCCAGGAATTAGTTGACACCCTCTTTTTCCTGTTAGTTTCCTTTTGTTGCTTTCTTTCCCTCTCCTATTTTAAAAATTTAGGAACCGGGCACCTGTAGGTCATACCTGTAATCCTAGTTACTTAGTCTGAGATTGGAGGATCACAGTTCAAAGCCAGCCCTGGGCAAGAATGTTTCTGATTGTTATCTCCAATTATCCACCGAAAACCAGAAGTGGAGCTGTGGCTCAAGGAATAGAACACTAGCCTGAAGCAAAAAACCTGAATTGCTGAGCGCAGCTTTAGCCACGTGACCAACAGTGTGTACATATGTGCATACACACACACACACATACACACACACATATAGCAATTTGCTAAGGCTCTTTGCTTCTGTATTTTATTTATAACTAGAGCTAGGCATTTCAAAACTAGGCACTCAGGATCATACTGGGCATCATTTTCAGCACTTTTACAGGATGTGAAACCTTATTTTACAAGATGTGATTTTGGCTGATTAAGTAGATATTGCAGGTATGATTTCTGTTAGTAAGCTGGTGGCTGAAAGTTCACTTGCCTTCCATCTATTTGTGGATTTTCTTAGTAGAAAATTTGGGGAGAACTGGTCGCTTGGTTCTTTAATTTTTGGAAGATACATTTTTGTTTTTCCTTTAATTCATCATTTTGGAAGTTTATCTCCAGAGCAGTAGATAATGTAGAATAAAAATCATCCTTGGTTATAGGTATAAGATTAAAATATATTTTGAATATTTTGAATAAAATGTACTTTAAAACTTCATATAGAAATATGCTCCTTTACATTTATATTACTTACATTGTATTATTTTTATTACAAGTGTATTTGTCAAAAGAAATTTGGAAAGTTGAAAAAGATATAAAGAAAGAAATTAACTGGAGATTACTTCTCTTTCTATTTTATAGTATATTGGGTATGATCATCTTTGTAGGCTCAATATGTCTCTTTTCTCGTTTATTCATTGTATTTTAGTATATTCTATACAATCGACATAAATATTAAATACATGTTTATATAGTAATGATCTGTAAAAGATATATTCTGTATGGTAAATGAATTATAAATATATATGTGCATATGCATGAGTTAATATATAAGTATCTATACATATGCTCTGCAGTGATTTTTGTCCTTTCAAATTTCCTAAACTCCTGATACTATTTGGAGATAGTGTCTTTAGGGGTTGTTATGGTTACGTGAGGTGGCACCATTAAGGATGAGGGCCCTAGTCAGGAGAACAGGTAGTCTTAGAAGAAGAGAGAATGGCCTGTATGAATGCCTGGAGATTGGGTGGCTTCCTATAGGCCAAAAGGGCAGCCCTTAGAAGAAAACTACTTTGTAAATGCCTTATTTTAGTATCACCCTCTAGAACTATGAATAATACCTACCTATTGTATAAGCCATCTGGTGTATTGTATTTTATTGTGATTCTCAATAGAGTACTACATATGTGTGTGTATATATACATATATATATATATGAATCATAGAATATGTAATCATATGTACACAGACAAAAACACTTGACCAGAATTTAAGATCAGTTTGGACGAAAACTGCTAGTTTTATCTTATCACAAATCACACTGTGGTGAATACTATATATAATTTTTTTAACACACACCAAAATACTTTTCTATATTAAATCAGTTCGAGATGTTTTCTTTTTTTTATATTTTTATGTTTTTTATTGTAATTAATAAACGGGTTACATGATATTTGCCAGATAGAAGGTGTCGAGATGTTTTCTTATATTTAGTGAACTGAGACAACCTTTTGTGTCATGGTTTAAAGATTTATTTTGTTTGAAGAATGACCACTATACTCTCAAATATGAAATCAGAGTTAATACCTTACTGAGATTTGAGGGGTTTTAAATATTCCCCTTTATTTGATACCAACGTAGAATCCTTTAAATGCTCTGTATATTAAAAATGAGTGGTTCTAAGCATAGGAATAAACCTGAGATGGAGTTGTGTGTTTGTATGGGTCATAGAGAACAGAATGAAGAGGTATGGAGGTGTGAATTTTGCATAATAGATCTGAGTTCAGCCACGAGCACATCAGCTGTGTGGCTTCAGCAGGTAATGTAATCCCTTCCAAGGCTCAGCTATTTTGTCTCTAGGACTGGATGGAGCTTGAGAGCAATAATTGCTTTAAAGGAATATTTGAGTTTCAATCGTGAAGCACATTGCATATACCCTAAACATGTGACTTTGGTTGGTAAATTACACACAGCCCACTTTTGTTTCTGGTTCTAGACCATTACAACTTGCTGACTCCCCAGAACATGATATAATAGGTACAGGCAGGGGACTGTAGTTTCTGCCTTTGCAGCATGCATCAACAACTCTTGGTGCTTCTGAAGAATTGACACCAGCTATTACATTACATTACTTAAAGGAAGCAAGCGGACAGTGTGGGACAGTGACATCTCGGTGTTCCTGTGGCACTGCATGTTATTTACTGGTGTGCTACACTGAGTTGTAAATGGAACTCAGTAGGCAGGATGTACAGTCTGTAATTGGAACTTGACAGCCCATTAGTGTCCAGCTTGGCCCAATGGAGATGAATTTCGTTACAATTCTGAAAATCTATGTACATTGTTTTCTAAGTCCATGTGACTTTTCTTTTTTTTATATTTTATTTTTTTATTGTAATTAGTAAAAGGGTTACATGATATTTGCCAGATAGAAGGTGCATTAATTCACATACATTGATACCCTTTCACATGTCTTGGTACCCGTTTCTCTCCCCCCCCACACCCCCCACCCGTCTTGGTTTTCCCCCCTTCCCTATCAAATTTCAAATATCCAAATACAAATAAATTCAATTTATCAGATAACAAAGTGAGATACTATACCAATATGAGATAACCAAGGGACAGCAAAGGAGATGAGAGACAACATAGTACATTAAGGACAACAATCATTCATTATATGGCTTTTGTTTCACTATCCTGGAGGTCCTTTCACATGTGACTTTTCTTAACTATACCATTTACTAGGCTCTTGAAACTTTTTGGATGAACCAAAGTGTGATTTATAGATGCAGGTTGTGTGTGTGGTGTGTGTGTGTGAAAGAGAGAGAGAGAGAGAAAGAAGAGACAGACAGACAGACAGACAGACAGAGAGAGAGAGTGCTCATAATTTTGACTATTTCTTCTAAGGAAGAAAAGATATGGATGTGGGCAACAATAATGTCTATAATATTGATAGATACAGGCAAACTTATTTAAAAGCCAGTAGTTAGGTGTGAATATATATGTGAATATATGTTTACATTATAGGGATGCATTTTCCTCTTCTTTTTTGCCAGTCCTGGGACTAGAAATCAGGGCCTGGGCACTGTCCCTGAGCCTCTCAGTGGTTAAGGCTAGCGCTCCACCACTTGACCCATAGCAGCGCTTCAGGCCTTTTCCTTTTCTTTCATTCATTTGTTCGTACTTCTTTTTTTTTTTTTTTAAATTAGTCAGCCATGAGGCTTGAACTCAGCCTGGGTGCTGTCCCTTAGCTCTTCAGTTCAAGGCTAGCACTCTAACACTGAAATCACAGCACCACTTTTGGCTCTTTTTGTCCTCCCTTCCTTCCTCCCTCCCTCCCTCCCTCCCTCCTTCCTCTCTTTCCTCTCCTTCCTCTCCTTCTCTCTTTCTCTCTTTCTCTCCTCTCCCTCTCCTCCCCCCCCTCTCTTTGATGGTCGTGGGGCTTGAACTCTGGGCCTGGACACTGTCCTTGAGCTCTTCAGCTCAAGACTAGTGCTTTACTCCTTGAGCCACAGTGCCATTTCAGGTTTTCTGGTGATTAGTTGGAGATGAGTCTCATGGACTTCCATGCTGGGGCTGACTTTGAACTGTGATCCTCTGATCTCAGCCTCCTGAGTAGCTGGAATTTATAGGCGCGAACAGTGAATGGTACTTGTGCTTCTGGCTTTTTCTATTTATGTGGTATTGAGGAATTGAACCCAGGGCTTCCTGTATGCTGGGCAAGCACTCTACCATTAAGCCACATTCCCAGCCAGGGATGTATTTTTATATATGATATTGATACAGATTTTGAGATGTAGCTATAGGTAATATGCAGGAATGTGTGTGCTTTGCTCACTGATATGCTCATAGTTTGTACTGGATGTTAAAGGCCTAGGAACTTAAAGAAAATACCTTTTCCTCTGGTCTTTGCTGGAATTATGCACATAAAGGACTGTATACTGGCTTAGTGTAATTTTGGAAGCTCCTTGAAAAATCAGATCTAGCAGGAGAGAGCATGAGGTACACATGTAAAAACCACTGGTCTATGTGTGGCTAAGATCCAGATTGTTAGGCTGAATAGCTATAGTCATTGTGGAGAACGAAATGATTACTGAGGGAGAAGGATGAGAAGAAAGATCAGAAATCTGAAGGTTACCGACAGGATTTTTATCACTTGAGCAAAAGACTGTGAAGTAGAGGTGAGCTTCACATATTTCTGTGAGTAAGAAACAGCTTTGCAAGACAAGAATTTTAAGGCCATTGTTAGACTGGCACTTTCTGGGATACAACATCCCCTTTTAAAATAAGCCTTTCGTTTAGCTGTCTTCCTGCATGTTCAAGTTTGTACTATGTAGAAAATGTCCTTGTACACCAGCTGAAAACTTTGCCTGGATATTTTGAGCTCCCATTTAGGTCAAATATGCTAAAGTACTTGTGATCATAAGATCCTGCTCTACTTAAAAAGTCTAGTTAAATATTAATGTGAGGAAATTTGCTCTTGCATATTTTCACACATAATTTCTTTAATTGGTATTATGTATTTTGCATAATTTAAATACCAGCATCTGGATGATTTGCTCAGCAAAGAAGGCTGTTTCATCAAAAAGATACACATAGCATCCTCTGCACTGTGTGCCAACAGTTAGCAGTTCAGTGTTTAAAAAAGAATGATGTGTCTGCAGTAGGAAGAGTAGTGGGAAATTGAACTGCCCCAAGAGTTTCTAAAAGGACAGTATTAATTGTATTTACTAGTTAGGAGCTGACTTCCAGTAATGCCTTAGGTGTGTTAAGCTGTCAGCAGTAGCCAGGTTCAGCCCTGGTGTGTTGAGTGCTGGGACTACTCACCGTGGCTTCTAAATGTGTTCCTTCTGTTCATAGCTATAGATTGAGTAAAAAAAAAATCCCAAGATTTTGAAATATTTTGAATTGTTTTTTTCTTTCTTCCTTTTCTTTTTTCTGCCAGTCCTGGGGCACGAACTCAGGGCCTAAGCACTGTCCTTGAGCTTTCTCAAGGCTAGAACTCTTATCACTGAGCCACAACACCACTTCCAGCTTTTTCTGTGTATGTGATGCTGTGGAAGTGAACCCAAGTCTTGTGGATGCTAGGCAAGCACTCTACCATTAGGCCAATCTCTTGGCCCTCTTTTCTTTTTTAATCAATACTGGGACTTGAAGTAAGAAACTTGTGTTTTGGCTTGGCTTGGATTCTGGCACTTTTGCTCTAGCTTGTTTTTTGTTTGTTTGCTTTTTTTTTGTTTTTAAACTCATGACTGTTACTTCAGCCACACCTTCACTTGTGGCTTCTGTTACTTAATTGGAGGTAAGAGACTCTTGGATTGGTCTCCCCAGTTGGCTTCAAACCTTCAGCTCCGAGCCCTTGAGTAAGCTAGGATTGCAGCAGGGTATGGGGAGCTTCTGGTACCCAGTAGTTTTTGCATTTTGTATTTCAACTTCTGTGATTAGAATAGATGGCAATCTCCTGCTAACTTTGTGATGCTACTTGAAGATTTTTTTGGACACATTAAATCATCATGATCTACTAGAATCAAATCAGAACATTTTAGCAAGGTCCTCTTATTATAGACTTCAACATAGTTACAAGGGCAAGAATTATTTGCTTTTGCCTGGCAAAGGGCATGAAAACAGGACTGAAAAGATTCAGATTGGGCTCTGGAGACCATTCAATGATTTGCTGTTCACCCAACCTTTATTTCTCCTTCTATGGGAAATACTAGCCTACATCTACTTTGCTTTCTAGAAGCTACATAGATATAAAACTCATGCATCAGATAGTATTGATGGCTTTGAGTGTTCTGAGGCCAGTTAGCCAGAGGTAAAGTGGTGGAGCGTGCCTGAGCACTGAACTGGGCTTTGTAAAAGAGCTAAACCTCAGAGCTTTTACCTCCAGGTCTTTGATCCATTTGGACTTAATTCTAGTACAGGGTGACAAAGAAGGATCCAACTTTAGTTTTCTGCATGTGCTTAACCAGTTCTGCCAGCACCACTTGTTGAACAGGCTGTCTTTCTTCCATTCTATTTTTTTGGCTCCCTTTTCAAAGATTAGGTGGCCATAGGTCTGTGGTTTAATATCTGGGTCTTCAGTTCTATTCCATTGGTCTTCAGGCCTGTTCTTATGCCAGTACCAAGCTGTTTTGATAATTATAGCTCTGTAATAGAGTCTAAAGTTTGGTATTGAAATTCCTCCTGTACTGTTCTTTCTGCTAAGAAGTGTTTTTGCTATATGGGGTCTTTTATTATTCCATATGAAATTTTGGATTGCCTCTTCTATATCTTTAAAGAATGACATTGGGATATTGATAGGTGTTGCGTTGAATTTGTAGATAGCCCTTGGCAAGATTGTCATTTTCACGATATTGATTCTTCCAATCCACGAGCATGGGAGGTTTTTCCATTTCCTCAGTTCTGCTTTAATTTCCTTTTTCAAGGTTTTAAAGTTTTCATCAAAAAAGTCCTTTACATTCTTATTTAAGGTAATTCCTAGGTACTTTATTTTCTTTGAGTCTATTGTGAAAGGAGTTGCTTTCCTGATTGTTGCCTCATTCCTGCTACCCTTCCAAAGTTTTGAATCAGCTCAAGGAGCTTGGGAGTAGAGTCTGTAGGAATCTTTAAATACAGGATCATGTCATCTGCAAAAAGTTTTACTTCCTCTTTCCCTATTTGGATCCCCTTTATGTTTGCTTCTTGCCATATTGCACTGGCTAGGAATTCTAATACTATGTTAAAGAAGAGTGGAGAGAGTGGGCATCCTTGTCTCATTCCTGATTTTAGAGGGAATGGTTTTAGTTTTTCACCATTAAGTATAATACTAGCTGTGGGTTTGTCCTACGCAGCCATTATATTGAGGAAACTTTACAAGAAGGAATAGGAGATACACTAGACCTCCTTGGCACAGTTCGAAACTTTCTCAATAAGGACCAAGAATCACAACAAATCAGAGAAAGGCTAGATAAGTGCATTAAACTGCAGAGCTTTTGGATGGCAAAGGACATAGCTAGTAAACTAATTAGGAAGCCTACAGAGTGGGAGAAGATCTTCACCAACCATACAACAGAGAAAGGTCTCATATCTAAAATATATCAGCAGTTCAAAAAATTGAATCAATCCAAAACTAATCTCCAAAGTAACAACCATCCCAATAAAAGATGGGCCAAAGACTTAAAGAGAGTCTTCTCTGAAGAAGAAACAAAAATGGCCTATAGACACATGAAGAAATCCTCCACATCTCTGGTCATAAAAGAAATGCAAATCAAAACAACTCTTAAGATTCCACCTCACTCCAGTTAGAATGGCCAGGATCAAGAAAACTAAAAACAACAGATGCTGGAGGGGATGTGGCCAGGAGGGATACTACACTGTTGGTGGGAGTGCAAACTCTTTCAACCACTATGGAAAGCAGTATAACAGTTCCTCAAAAGACTAAACATAGAGCTCCCCTATGACCCAGCAATTCCACTACTTGGCATTTATCCAATCATCCAGAAACAAAGACATACTAAATCCACCAGCACAACAATGTTCATTGCAGCACTATTTACCATAGCAAAGATATGGAACCAACCTAGATGTCCCTCAGTTGATGAGTGGATCAACAAGATGTGGTATGTGTACACAATGGAATTCTGTGCTGCTGCCAGAAAGAATGGCATTGCCCCATTTGTTAGGAAAGGGAAAGACTTAGAAAAGATCATATTAAGTGAAGTAAGCCAGACTCAAAGGAACTTAGGCTCAGTGGTTTCCTTCATTTGTCATAATCAGTAGAAACCTTGGGCTCTCCTAGCAGAGATTTGCAATAGAGCAAAACCTTAATACAAAAGGCCATATAGTAGGAGGCTAAATGAAAGGATCTCTAGGATATAGAAACATAAGCCATATAATGAATGATTGTTGTTCTTAAGGTACTATGTTAATCTCTCATCTCTTTTGCTGTCCCTTGGTTATCTCATATTGTTACAGTATCTCACTTTGTTACCTGATATATCGGATATATTTGTATTTGGTTATTTGAAATTGGATAGGGAATGGGGGAAAACAAGATGAAGGGTAAGGGTGGGGGGGAGGGAAATGGGGAGCAAGACATGTGAAAGGGTATCAACGTATGGGAACTAACCCACCATCTATCTGGCAAATATCATGTAACCCTTCTATTAATTACAATAAAAAATATATGAAAAAAAAGAGCTAAACCTCATCTACACAGTTACCTTGTCCAGCCTACTTTTGGTGTCTGTGACCCCCTAAAAGAATGGACAGCAGATTAACAAACTTACAAAGCAGAGTGGTAGTTGAGGCAGTTGGCAGTTTTACTGGCTTGCTTCTTGGTTATTCTGGCAACTATTTCATTTCCCTGTTAGGAAGACAAGATTCAAAACTATTCTTTGTAGAAAAGAATAAGCAAGAAATCATGTGCATGGGCAAATGCCAGCTTGTGATTTACTTCTAAGATGTTAAAGCTAATTTTTGTTGTGCCAGTGAATATTTAGCATTTGTAGATTTTAAAAATATGTTACCAAACAACATTTGCTAATCAAATTGATGATTTTTGTTTTAACAAGTAAACAACATCTACCTACAAAGTTGCTTGGAAAGTATTACAAAGAAATGCCAGGAATTTTTTTTCTTCACTAGCTATAAAAATCTGTGCATTTATCTATTTTCTTGCATTTCTCCACTTTTCATATTTCTCATTAAGAAGACTAAAGCAGTTGAGAATGTCTTTACTTAAGGTCAATCAGTGTAAAGTATTTCTTAGTGAGAGTCCATTAACCTCTTCAATTTCTGTCGGGCGAGCCCTACCTTTTAAATGCTCTCTTCCTTAATCCTTTATCTCTTCTCATTATACCCACCTCTGCTGGATTCATCTTTTGAAATCTCAACCAATTGTACTGGACAGAATTTTTCCAGTCTCTGAATGAAGCAATGACGCATTTGGCCTAGCTTTGCAGACCTTTTTTTTTTTTTTTCTGGCTTACAAACTAATCTGGATGCCCACTGGTTCCTTGCTTTTATTTATGCCCAGGTTTTCAGATCATATATCAGATCAAGTGATCTCCCCAAGGCAAGAGCATCCCTTCTTTTCCTTTCTTCCTCTTTTGTTACTTGTTGCAGTTCTGTGCTTAGCTTTGATGACAGAAAGTCAGTTGGAGATGATATCATAGATTTCAAAGAAAGGAGGAAATAATAAAGATCAAAGTAAATACAGAAGTCTGCCACAATGGTGGCACCTTGAAATCACTAAGAAGAAGCAGATGAGAAAAGGAAGCACCAAGGAAGGAAAGGTAATGATGTTCCTATGACTGTGACTCAGAAGCTGAGTATATGGGGATTCTCCAGTACTGAGAGGAACAAGTTGGCTTTCTCATTCTTGTTGAGGAGTGAGAGCAATGGTTGAAGGTAGCAACTTAGACAATCAGCAATGCTGATGTTTTCTTGTAAGTAAAGTAGTAAGGAAGCTTCCTGCTTCACTTGGGAATCCAGTTCTTCCCAAACAGCAAGGAGCCATTACATGACTTTTCCTAAGCTATAGCACAGAACTTAGGAACTTGAGCCAAGGGTTTATAGTGCCTCAGTTTCTGGCCCCCTTTCATTCCTTGTGGCTAGAGAAAAGTAGGATGAATGCAGACTTCTTTCTCAGTCTTCCAAGTCAAAAAGATCACATACAGAGCAGGACACGAGTCCTGGTTTATACCGTGTGGGATTTTTTGAAAACAATTATTCACATCCAAAGTGAAGAAAAGGAATAGGACCATTATGTAAGTGTAAGTATAGCTATAAATTAGTGGATTAAAAAAAGAAAAAAAAACAAGAAGGGAGGGAGAGAAGGAAGGAGAGAAAGAGGGAGAAAAAGAAAGGGAGAGAGAAACAAAGATCTTGTCACATCAGAAGACAATAGATCCTAATCTAGATGAAATAACTCAAGACATAGCAAGGAGTTCCTAACAACTATTTTATTCCATGGAGCAAGTTAATGAGAAACATAAATTCAATAAACAAAGCAATATGATAATAATAGGAGATTATAGAATAAAGAAGGATTTTTTGAGGTTAAAACATTATAGACGGAGTAATAAATAAAATTAGAAACCTCAAGGAAAAGGATCGATGCCACAGAAAATCAAGTTACTGAGAGCAAATGCTTGATAATCTCAGTGAACGTTAGTGAAAAGAGCAAGAAATGACAACAATGTGAAGCTTAAGGGTATGCAGGATAAAGAAAATGTGATATAAGGAGAATTGGCATTTCTGAAGTAGACAGTCGACAGATGAAACTGAAGATAGAAAATAAGACAATTGTGAAATAAAAAATAAGTAAAAGAACTGAACCTGATGATGAGGAGAATATACTGTTCCAGGAAAATGTAGAGTACAGAATGTTCAGTGCTGAGATATACCTAATTAAGCCATTGAATATCAAGGATAAAAGAAAATGTCTTTAAATATCCAAGGGAGAAACATCAAATAATTTGCATGACTTTAAAGTTAAACTAGCTTACAATTTCATGAGCAGTTTTTGACTTCTGAAGGTCATACAGTTATCCCTTTCATATTTGAAGGGAAAGGAAACATGTCCCAACAAATGGCCAGTGTCCCAGCCATAATGTCATTCAGCCAGGTATAAAGGAGAGGGTGATGTCCTCAGATAGTCCTATATAAAAACCTATATGATAGCCTGTACGAAAACTATCTATACACAGTAAGCAGATCCCATAGTCTTACTTTAGAAGGAAATTTTAGGAAACATCTCTGTTCTTAAAATTTAACTTTATAATCAGGGTGCTGTACAGAGGGGTCACATATGTAAGGTCAGTACATTTCTTGTTGAACCTGACTGCCACCTCCCATGTTTTTCTCCTACTTTTCTTCACTCTAGTCACTCCTCCCCCAAGTTGTAAAGTTCATTTCCAACATGCTTTGTGGTGTCACTGTTGCGTTGATTCACCCTTTGTCCCATTTTGTTGTTCCCCTTCCCCTCCTTAAATAAATATATATACAATATACAAAATCAGAATAGTGACAACAGCAGCATAGCTAGCAGGAGAAATAGAAAGCCCACAGACTGGGAAAAGATCTTCACTAGCCATATCTAAAATATACTTAGAACTCAGAAAATTTAATCCCCCCAAATACAGTCCTCAAAGAAATAGCCACCTCATTAAAAAGTAAGCTAAAGACTTAAAGACAGACTCTTCTGAAGAGGAAATAAGAATGGCCAGTAGTCATGAAGAAATGGTCAACATCTTTTATGGCCATTTTATGGCCATAAAATAAATGCTCATCAAAATATCACTGAGATTCCACCTCACCCCAGTTAGAATGGCCATTATCAAGAAATCTAGTAACAACAAATGCTGGTGGGGATGTGGCCAGAAGGGAGCCCACTACGCTGTTTGTGGGAGTGTAAACTTGTTCAACTATTCTGGAAAGCAATATGGAGGTTCCTCAAAAGACTAAACAACTGAGCTCCCCTATGACCTATAAATCCCAGTCTGGGCATTTACCCAAATGACCACAAACAAGGCCATACTAAAGTTACCAGTACAACCATGTTCATTGCAGCATTATTTATTAGCAAAGATATAGAGCCAACCCAGATGACCTGGTCATATGGTGACATTCTGGTGAAATAGGAGAAATCTTCAGTTTCTCTTCTATTTGATAAAAATCACATGTATTAAAAACAAAAGAGTAACTAATATAGTTTTACATTTTTTAATGGAAATCCTTGTGGAATTCTTCTCCCTCCCTCCACATATCCATACTAGGCATGTACGTTTAGGCCTTTATTGTGTCACTCTGCCCCCATACATTCTAGGTGTTGCAAGTTGTCGAAGTTGAATGTACTTTATAAGATGTGAGTCGACTTCTATTCAGGAGGCAGAGATTGGGAAGATTGTGGTTTGAAGCTAGTCTATGAATTAGCAAGATCCTCAGTCTTCTTCATGGATAAGATGGGTATGGAGAGTCATATATGTAATTTTAGCTATACTAAAGGGATACTTGCATAATCACCCTCTGAAATGGTATAAAATCACAAGACCCCATACCCCCCAAAATTACACTAGATTAGGATAGAAGTGGCTCAAACCCCAGTATCTCACACAGAAGACACACACACAGATGAGTCAACTCTACAAAAGTTCAACATTGGTTTAATTCTCAAATTTCCATAAAGTGAGTCTGACGTGGCACCTCCATCCCTCCCTCCCTCCCTCTCCCTACCCTTTCTACCTTCCCCCTCCCTCCCTTCCTCTCCCTTCTTCCCTCTCCCTCTCTCCCTCCTCCTTTTCTTTCTGTGGAAGAAATAGTCTACTTAAGCATCTATTGAGTGATTACTATGTAGCCACTTAGGAAACTCAGATTTGGGAAACAATTCCTACTCTTTGAGTGTTGTGCCCTCAGATGAGCAGCCACAGCGCCAAGGTTGTGCTAAACCACTTGTGAACCTTCCAAGATGGGCATCTCAATTGGATAAGGGGGTCAGTTTTAGCTAAGTGAGATTTTGTTGTTGTTGTTTTGTTTTGTGTTGTTGGTTTTATGCTGGGGATTGAACCTGGGACCTTGGCATTATCAGCATATGCTCCATCCATGAGGCATACCCCCAGACGGTAAGTTTTTGTATCTATTATTTCTTGCTCATTTATTCAAGGAAGTCGTTTAATTTTGTAAGGCATAACCCTAGACACGAAAGATATTAGTTGAAATTAAAAGAAGTGGAAACATTTCTTGTGAACCATATTTTCCTGGGGTCTTCTCTGGAGTTTTCCCCCTTGGAATCCAGGCAGCCCTTTTTGTAACCCCCTTAGTGTGTTAGTGGTAATTCCCTATCAGCCCCAGCACTGGACACATGTTTTAAATTCAGAGGTGTTTTACCAGAGTGGATATCCAGAGGCTGAAGAAAAACATACTGAACGTATTAGTAGCAAATGTAATGAACATGATACTTAAAATGAATTGATGTTATGTTTTGACACTTGTACTCAGTCCATAGTTTTTCTTTTTTCATATAAGTTTGGTGGCCTGAAAGCTTTGATTCAGTGCAAGGTATTTGCAACTGTACATATTTTGCCTTTCTTCCCCAGAGAGCTCAATGTGCCAGGAGGTGGCAGGGGTAGTAGTGGGGGAACTCACTTTGCTATGTGAATTATTCCATCATATCCAAGAGGTGTTTCATAAATTATGTATAACAGTAGATGCCACTCAATAAATATTTTATATGTGATAGATATTTTTGTCTGAAATTACTTTTTCACTTGAGCAATGATTTAAGCCCTCATTTTCAGTTTTATGAGGTGACACTTTTATAATATCATGTAGTTGAATGCAGCTTGAATGTCATAGAGCTGTAGGGCAGCATTAATCACAAATTCATCTACCTCCACTCTCCATCCAGGAAAACTTTCTTTTAGCTCAGGTTTTCCTCATTATATATATGGATGCCATTGTGCTTAGGTTTTGAGCTGTGTATATGTGGTGGGGATGAGCAGAAACGAGTAATACTTTTGACCTAATGGTTCCAAAGTTGTGAATTGCCACTGCTTTTCAAAATCGGTGAGACTTACTTCAAGAGGGAAACCAAGTACTATATGTAGTCCAAAGCAGTTTTTCTAGTTAGAGCAGAAGCTATTATAGTCCAAAATACCGCCTTTTCTTTTTGGGGGCGGGGGGGCGGGTGGCCGGGGGAGTATTGTCCACTTTTTAACAGAAAGAAAATATATATGCCTCTGGACTTAGAAGAGCCACTTTCCTTTTCTTGTGGACCTAGGGGCTTAAGACCATTCATTGCCAGGGAGCCAACATGCTCGTATTGTCAACACTATAGTCAGACCAACCAACCTTCCAGTGGGGATATTATTTTATGAGCTGCAGCTGTGCGATTAAATTCTGTACTGTCATACAGAGCTTTAAAAAAGAAATCACATGCTTCCTATTTGTGCTTACATTCTATCAGTGGAAGGGAAAGCATGAATTATGACCAATAACTGAGCAGTAGGAGTAGACACGGTTTTATGTAGAATGCTCCTTTTAGCTAAGATTTGCAAAGGCCTTGGTAGAGTAAATCAAGGTTATTGAAGTCTACTGACCTCGAAGCCTGAAGTTCCCAGCCGTGGAATGAGAGCCTGGCTGATAAGAGGAGTAATTGAAGAACAATGATACGCTTCATTTCCTTTTCTTGAAACTAAGTTATGCACTGGTCATTTTCTCTGCATATCTATTTAATGGTTGTTAAATTAAATTGCTTTCTTTCAAGTGGTGATTTTATATAGGCTTCTTTTTTTTAACCTATCTTTTTTTTTTTTGCCACCTCATTTCATCATCCTCTGGTATGACTTCAGGTGCATGGGTGTGCACTTGAAACTTGGATTTCTGTCTGCAAAGGGAACAGATCAGGAGTCATCTCTGTCTTGCTCTGTCTCAAACCTCTTTGGATTTCTTTTGTTTGAAGGATTTTAGTTTTGCTTCAACATTGACGAGTTATTCTGACATCTCTTACCTAAGGAATGGCAGGCTATATGTTAACATATAAGCACCATTCAAATATACTACTTTCTTCCGGGAGTAAAAGGATTAGTGTTTATGGCTCCAACAGTTTTCAGATACAGGGATATACCTTGCTCATTACTGTCTCATGGCAGGGGAGGGAGAAGAATTCGCCAAGCGTATCTCTATTTAGAATTGCTCCTCTGTTACTTTACTTTCCTCACATCTGTAAAGCACAGAGATGTGACTCAGTGTGAATGAAATGCAGCTCAACCTTAAGTCCTAAAATTTTACCTTTAGTTTTTCCATCTTTTGGAATTTGTCAGGTTCCCACTTGAAACTCCCCAAAGGACCTGATTGATTGGTTTGGTATTGGAGATTCAATTTGAGGCCTCTTCCTTCCTACATAAGTTTTCTACTTCAGCTGTATCTCTAGGCTTTTTTTGTTGTTGTTGTTTTTGTGGCACTGTCTCTGAGCTTTTTTGCTCAAGGGTAGCTCTCCAGCACTTGAACCAGGTCTCCACTTGTGGATTTTTGATGTTTAAGGTAAGAGTCTCAAAATTTTCCTGCCCTGGGTGACTTTGTGCTGCATTCTTCAGATCTCAGTCTTCTGAATAGCTTGAATTATGGACGTGAACAACAAGCACCTACCTTATTTTGTTTTGAAGATAAGGTCTTACTAACTGCTTGGACTAGATTCAAACACCATCCACAAGGTCCTGAGTTTAGAGGTCTTTGATCTGGGCCACTTATGTCTGATTAGTTGTAGGCTTCCCAGTCTTTCCTCCTAGGCATGTCTCTGCTTTTGTTTTGTTTTTACTTTTTTTTTTTGTTGGTTTTTAGCATTGCTCTGAACTACCTGTATCCAACAGTCATTCATTTAACAAATGTCAGTTGAGGAATTACTGAGAAACATATTGCCACGAGGAAGGTTTATGCTTGCTCTTTTGTGTGAGGAATGAAGAAGTGACGTGATGGGTCAAGTTATGTGTCTGTCTAGGATAATGTTTCTCAACTGGGAACTGTTTTGTCTCCCTAGGGACACATGAGAATGCTGAGAGACATTGTTGGTTGTCACCACCTTGTGGGAAGGGAGGGTGTTATTAGCTTAGTGGATAGAAACCAGGGACACTGGCAAAAATCACCAGTGCTTGGTAATGACAGATGTTAAATGCTGATCAGTAGTGCTGAGGTCGAGGGATCCTATTCTCAGGGAAGAGAAGGAATAGCAGTGGCAGAAGAAACCCTGGTCTCAAAAGCAGGAGCAATAACAATAATAGGCAGAAATGAATGTTAGCCACCACATTTGAGGAATAGTCGGGAACCAAGGTTCCCTAGACAGGAGTGGCCAGAGGCAGGAGACAATGTGGGTCAGGAAGAGGTGAGATTAAGCTTGTAAAACATTATAAAGACTTAGGCCTTTAGCTCAGTGAAATTGGAAATCATTGAAGAGATCCAGGAGAGGAGTAACCTCCTCTGACATTCCTCTAGCTGCTGAGTTGTGTATCTGTCACACAGGGGCATAAGCGATGACCCAGATTATTGCAGTAATCCAAGTGAAAGGTGATGATGATTTGAGACAGGGAAGGTGATTGCAGGTGGTTTGGTGTCAGTAGATTTGAGCCATATTTTGAAAGCAGACATCAACACTACGGGCATGACATTTAGAGAAGTACAGCGGTAACTATGGGTCTTAGTAACAGTGGTAAGTTTGAGCTGACTATCTGGCATTCTCACAGCTATTCAGTCCTTTTGATCCTCTCCTAATAATAATCTCCTTTGGTCTCACTGTATGAATGTTTAGTCTTCTTTAATTTATCATGTCCAAGTGTGATTTGTTTTGTCTTTTACTATGTTTTGGGTACATAGAAGTGGTAGGACAAAGGGTGAAGCGATACAGTAGTGATGCTTCCTAAATACTATCTTGGAAATGTACTATACAACATGGTGGGGAAAAGGGTTGGGAGGGAAAAAAGACTCAGAGAAAATAAGGGAGAGAGTGCCACTGTTCAAAGAGAAATCTATTATTACCTGATTTAAGTAACCCCCTCTGTAGATCACCTTTATAATTAAAAAGAAAAAGAATACTTGGCCTATGGATGCAGGTAAAGTCCGGAGTCGAGATAAGACCAAGGGAATGAGTTTAGACTGAGTCCAAAGGTGGCAGCCTCTGTTGAGTAGGTTCAAAGAGCAAGGAGTTGGAGAATTGCACATGTGGAGACATTTAAGGGGTGATTTTTCTCTCAAAGGGTCTAGAGAAATTAAATTAGTAGTAGCTAGAAGGAGGTACAGGCTCAAGAGCAGTGATAAGCTCTGAAAATTTAGCTATATGAATCCAGGATTCTCATATCAGATCTCATGTTATGAGAATGATGTAAGCATGTGTACATGTTTATAAGCATCTGCACATAACAGTTTATCTGTGCAAGTAAGAATATGTTAATGTTATGTGATTTTATCAAGGAAACCTTTAAAAGGAATCAAATACACTCATTCTTATATAGTATGATACAGTAGAAAGTTCTGTATGGAAGTAAATACTTGGAAATCAGGACTGTAAAATGTGGAGAAATTGGGGCAAACCTTCTAAAGAAGCAAAATCTTTAGCAAAGAATGTAGCAAGATTAGGCTGGAAAGAGTAAATATTAAACCTATCATCAGAGACAGGTACACACATCTCCTATTTCTCCTCTTTGTCTACAGATTCTTTCCCTTGCAGGAGTTGGTGACAGTAATGAAAATAGATTGGAAGAAATAAGTGAAATAGAAAAGTAATATCACATCTTCTACCAATACTACTTCCTGCACCAAATCTTGTTGACTGAGGAACAAATGATTGATTAGAGGCAGCAGAAAAAAAGTTTAAATTATTGAAGTGATTATGTGCTGTCAGTTTGTACTGACAAGAGAAATTCTGATCAAATTTTTCAGAAAAGATATGGCATCTATTCAACTTTCATACAGAGAAAGTAGAATTATTTTAATATTACATTAGTTAAAAGTGAAGTACTATTATACACGATGGAATTCTATGCTACCATCAGAAAGAATGGCATCACCCCATTCATAAGGAAATGGAAAGACTTGGAAAAAACCATATTAAGTGAAGTGAACATAGACTCAATGGTTTCTCTCATTTATAATAATTAGTACACATCTAGGACTCTCCTAACCAAGGATTACAATACTCAAAACCTAGGTACATAAGGTCATTTAGGATGAAACTAAATGAAAGGAACTCTAGGATATGGAAACAAAAGCTTTACTTTGTGTGATTGTTGTTCTTAATGTACTATGTTATTTCTCTTCTCTTTTTTTGCCCTGATGGTTAATCTCATATCGTTACTGTATCTGACTGCTGCGTGGTATATTGTAAATATGTTCATTTGTTCATCTGCAATAGGAAAGAGAAAGGGGGAAACAAGATGATTGGGAGGGGGTGGGAGTGGGAAATGGGGACAAAACATGAAAAATGGTATCAATATATGAGAAGTAATGTACCTACTATCTGACGAATATAACTTTAAACCCTCAATATTTTGTCAGACAAAAAAATGAAGTACAAAAAAAAAGAGTGGTGTTAGGAATAGTGGCTAATGGTGAGATATTGATTGAACATGTGTAGGTGGGTAAATGATTGTGCAGAAGCAGACTTGGAAAAGTTGATGCAGAAACTGGAAGTAGTTCTGGGTCCAGGGATGCCTAAGGATGCATGGAACAGGGTGCTCACCTAGGACCCAGAACGGGTCCCCATAGTAACTAGAGATGGGCTAATGGTGAATGAGACTAGAATGGGCAGTGATTACTGTGTAGACCGTGGTTCTAGAATCTTTCGCCGAGGAAAATGAGCTGTAGGACTGACTTCAAAAGTGTTGTTTGTCAAGCTTTAAAGTTTAATTTATATTAATGTTGAGCTTTTAAATTTTCCATATTTACTAGGTTTTCCCACATGAAGTTTTGCGTTCATTTTCTTACATTGTTTTTTAAAATAAAAACTTAACTGCCACTCACAGTCTTAAAAATACCTAACCTGAAATTTTCTTTCCACAAAATAATCTTTCCCTTTTCTTTTCTTCTCCTAATTTCAGGAACAAACTCTAGCCCTTAGGAAAGAAGGGATTGGCGTTGTTTTGGATTCAGAACTGCCTCATTTGATTGGCATTGATGACGACCTTCTGAGTACAGGAATCATCTTGTATCACTTGAAGGTAGAAACTGCTTAAGTGGAACATTCTAATTTTGTTTCTACTTTTCCCTTTAGACTCTAGCACAAGGTTTATTATAATTCTTTATAGCCATGAATGCAACTTTTAAATTAAAGAATATACAACAAACTCTTGAGCCCTTTGGGGATTTTCTATAGCTCATTGGGAGTCTGTGGTATTTGAAGTTCTCATGTTTATGTAGTTTTCAAGTGAAATGATGAGTCTTTTATTTTGGGCTTCTGTTGTGTAGATTCAGGAGAGAGATGGTAAGACACTAAAAGTCAGAAGGACTGAGGAAGAAATGTTGCAATCATCTAGAACTAGGATTTGTTATATGTACAGTTTCCTGGTTCTTAGTGGTGATCATAAAACTCTGCCCCATCTCGATTGTTCGGCTTGGTTCCAAGCATGTGACTCAGATCCTATCAGTATTAATACTTGCCCTTCTGACAACGTTAATGTTCTCTCCCTGATGTATGACCTAAGATGAGCTTAATCTTTCACTTGAGTTTTATAGTCTCTCATATTACATGTCTTCAAACACAAAGAAACCCCTAACCACACACGAAAAAAAAATTTCCAGAAAGGATCAGGAGCTCAGTGAAATGATGGGGCCAAGAAAAGATTGCTCATCCATACCAAGGCAGAGTCCTAACCATTGTTGACCAGTGGGCCTCAGCACTGGTGCCGTCATCGTGCAGGCCCAGCATGGTATACTCTCAGTATGCCTCACTGCACTACATATCTGTGGCCTGCCTCAGACTTTGCTTATCCCTTCCATCAGCCATTAGCCAATCAGTAAGCTTGGGCTTGAATGAAAATAGAGAAGCAAGCCAGCTTCCTGTTCTTACTAATAAATATGACTTGACTTTTCTTCCCAGGAAGGTCAGACATACGTTGGTAGAGAAGATGCTTCAACAGAGCAAGATATTGGTAAGACTCTTTACCAAGGATCTCTTCCCAGTGATTTCTAAAAAATCATGCTTGATGGAAAAAAAAAAATCTCCTTTGGAGTGATTGACATTTGAGTAATTATAAAAAGAAACATTTTTATATATGATTGGTCAGAAGGTACATCTCTCTAATTATGAATACAATTCAACTGAATTTGCAGAAGAGTTAATTTATGAATAAAATGAAATTCTGTGTCCTTTCTGCCACCCTGCACACATTCTTTACCTGTCAGCACTTTCAAAAGTACTTACTTAAAATCATTCTAGACTTGTTACAGTGGTTAGCGATGGATGGAAATTACTCTGCAGATAAAGATAAAAGGGCTTCAGGCTTTTTCAAGGAAGGTTCTCTACCTGCCCAAAGATGACATGTATGAAACCATACATTATACACCCATCTGATGATGCTGCTTACAGGACTTTGTAAAAGTTTTTCTGAGGCCCACAGATAGAAATAGCGAGTGATTCCAACTGAACAGAGGTCCTATTCTGGCTTTCCTAGCAACACAGGCAATTTTTGGAGGAGGATTTGGTGATAGAGAGTGTGTGTGTGTGTGTGTGTGTGTGTGTGTGTGTGTGTGTGTGTGTGTGTGTGTGTGTGTGTGTGTGTGTGTATGTGTGTGTGTATGGGGGGCTGGTAGGGAGATGACAGGGAGGTAATGATTTGAAAAACCCATAAAACCTAAATCATTCAAATGTCCTCCGAACTGCTAGTAATGAACTTGCTTTCTTACCAAGTGTAAGCTATGAATCAAGCTAATCATAGATGTTCTGTATAAATTTACTATTTCCTGGGAGCCAGGGGAGCTGAAAACAAACCCCAGAAGTCCCCAGCTTCAAGTGCTTTGAGTCAAGTGTGCTTTGGCATCATACCGCTTAGTTGAATTATGCATTTGACCTTTGGAGTAGCTCTGAATGATGCTGAATGGGAAGAAGACATGTTCCCCATGATGGGAAATGTTTGATAGTACAGTTCTGTAGAAAGAGCGGGAGCTGTTTAGGCTGTTCTGAGAAAGTGGCCAGTAACACTGCCTAAAATCCTAGGCTTAGGGGTATCTTCTGCTCAAGTGGTAGAGTATTTTCCTAGCCTGCACAAAGCTTTGGATTCAGTTTGCCCCACCAAAAAACCTCCAAAAACAAAACAAAACAAACAAACAAACAAAAAAAACAGAAAAAGAAAAAAAAATCATGTAATTTGTGCAGGGTTCATATCTGCCATTCTTCAAACAATCCCAACCCAGATACACAGAAATAACTAAGTGAACTTTAGCAACTTAAAGTGAGAGATATCAGAGCTGGCATAGGCTGTGGTGATGAGCATCCTATGACAGCTTTTGACAACTTCTTGGACCTGCAGAGATCCATGCCAAGTCCTGTTAACCTCCGCCTTCATTGTATGCATTCTCTGCTAAGTATGGAGGTCATAATAAGTCTCAGATCCACAGATCTGCCTTCTATTTTTCTGTGATCTTTAGGTGACAATATCAGACAGAGCACCTTAGTGGTATGCACTTAAGACAAGTCACTGAACTATTTTTCCCTACGAAAGCTATAAGTTAATACTCCAGAACTTATTTCTTTATGCAGAGGACATGTGTCCTTTGCGGAAACACAGGATGTGTTCATTTCTATCAGTTGGTGTTAAGAACTCTTAAACTTCAGTTTTCTCACTGTCCACATTAACTTGACAAGCCTTTCATAGAAAAGAGAGAGTGGTCAAAATGAAAATGAACTTAGTAAATAAATGGCTGGGAGTCATTGTAGATGATATTAAAGGGAAAAAAAAATCTTTGTTTTTCCTTCTAAGTTCTTCATGGCCTTGACTTGGAGAGTGAGCACTGTGTCTTTGAGAATGTTGGAGGGACAGTGACTTTGGTACCCCTGAGCGGATCACAGTGCTCCGTGAATGGGGTTCAGATCATGGAGGCAACACACCTAAACCAAGGTATCTGTTCTTTGCTTTTCAGAGTTCTTTGTATATATCCTTTGACAAGTAAGTTGGTTAACAGTGCTGTACCTTAGAGGTAATTACCGATTATGCATATAAAAGAGTGGAGACTGGCTCATTATGCTATTTTCTGTTTTGCTAGAGGTCTGCTTTATCATTGCCATTGTCTTGTTAAAATATACATGATTATATATGTAATTATCTAAAATTTATTACTGTTAAAGAAATAAAGATTTCTCTGAAGTTTTAAAAAATACTCTTCAACACAGTGAGTTTCTTTTAATAATTTAATTTCCATGTTTATATTCATTTTATGAATAGTTACAACATGTATAGTGTTTAGTATTTTGTCTCACTATTCCTTTGGAGTAATTTCAATATTTTACTAAAGATGCAAGAATGGCACAGAACTTCAAAAGTAAATGGTGCCCTCATTTAGTAAGCATTCATTCATTTATTTATTTATTTATTTATTTATTTTTGTGGGTGATGGGGCTTGAACTTGGCCTGGACGCTGTCCCTGAGCTGTTCAGCTCAAGGCTACCACCCTACCCTTGAGCCAAGCCCCATTTCTCATTTTCTTGAGGTTAATTGGAGGTAAGAGTCTCAGGTCCTTTTGTGCCTGGGCTGGCTTTGAACCTTGATCCTCAGATCTCAGCCTCCTAAGTAGCTAGGATTATTAGCCGGCATATCGCCTGGCTAAGCTTTTTTTTTTTTTTAAATACTATAAAAACACCTGAGATGAACAACTTAAAAAGTTGATGAGAGGATCAACAAGATGTGGTATTTATACACAATGGAATTCTATGCTGCTGTCAGAAAGAATGACATTGCCCCATTTGGAAGGAAATGGAAAGACTTAGAAAAAAAATCATATTAAGGGAAGTAAGCCAGACTCAAAGGAACATAAGCCCAATAGTCTCCCTCATTTGTCATAATCAGTAGAAACCTTGGGCTCTCCTAACAGAGATTTACAATAGAAGAAAATCTAGAGACATTAGGCCAAATAGTATGACACTAAATGTAAGGACCTCCAGGATAAGGAAACAAAAGCCATATAATGAGTGACTGTTGTCCTTAATATACTATGTTATCTCTCATCTCTTTTGCCATACCTTGGTTATCTCATATTGTTACAATATTTCACTTGTTATTTGATATATTTTATATGTGCCTAATTGGTTATTTGAAATTGGATAGGGAAGGGGGAAATCAAGATAAGTGGGGGAAGGGGGGAAGGGAAATGGGGACCATGTCATGAGAAAGGGTATCAATGTTTGTGAAGTTATGCACCTTCTATCTGGTGAATATAATGTAACCCTTGTATTAATCACAATAAAAAATTATTAAAAAAAATCTGAGATGACCAACTTAGACAAGTTTTATTTGGTCCTTAGTTTTGGAGCCCATGATGAATTGGTTCTGTGGCTTTTGACCTTTGGTGAGATGTCCCACCATGGTTCTACCTTGTCACCACCCCAAATCACTCACTTCATAGTTAGCGCCCCCTGGTATCCCCCCCCAAAAAAACAAGAAAGTATACCTTCTATGTTCTGAACACCTTCCAGTTAGACCTCCTTCTTAAAGGTCTCACCCATTCCTGCTGTCTGGGGACCAAGTCCTTGCATGGGCCTTTAGGTGACATTTTAATTGCTAGCTATAACAAAACCTTATCACCCCTGAATATTTGGGTGTCCATTTTCTTTAAACAGTGACATACTCCTATACAACTGCAGAACGGACACTAGCATCTGACTCCCAGACACTATGCGGATTTGCCATTTGCTGTTTGTCTCAGCATTGTTCCTTAGGGGTCCTAATGTTCAATCCAGCATGAGGTATTTGTGGGGGGGGTGGGGAGGTTCAAGCACTCTGTATCTCTATCTTCCTGCAATTTGAAGAAGTTTTTGGTGACCTTTGGGCTTTTCTGACTTTGACAGCTAAATTATCTTGATTTATCGAGGATTTGAGTACTAGTACTTTTTGCATAGATGGGTGTTGGTCCTAAGGCTTGAACTCAGGGTCGAAGTGCCGTCTCTTGGGCTTTTTCTGTAGTAGTACTCTATCATTAGAGAGATGGCTCTGGCTTTATTGGTGGATAATTGGAAATGAAAGTCTCATGGATTTTCCTGCCAGAGCTGGCTTCCACCTGAAATCCTCAAATTTCAGCCTCCTGAGTAGCTAGGATTACAGATGTTAGCCATCTGCACCCAAACTATTAGACAGTTTGGGTAAGAATTTCAGGAATGAAGTGGTGTGATTTTTTTTTTTTCCTGCTATCCATTATGTGGTTTCCATCTGTCCATTGTTGCTGAGTGGTTCCCTGATTAGTTAACATTAGACCTGGCCAGCCTGCTTCCCTTTGAATAGTGCCTCTTCCCTTTTGATTAATAAACATATTAAGAGATCATGAATTTTCTTTCTTTTTCAACATTTTCCACTGGTTTTGAATTATTTTTTTGGATGAATTATTATTCTAATGGCGGTCAAAAGTGATTTTCTTATTTTACTATTTCTTCATTTTTCAATAAAATAAGCTTTCTTTGATGATTTATTAATTCAGATAGTTATTTAAGTCAGTAGGACCATAGAGCTGTTTTATTTGTGAAGGTTTGATCTGTTTTGCTGTTATTGGTCTTCATGTTCAAACTGCTTCAAGTTTCCTCAGGGGGAGGCCTTCCAGGCTGACTCCTGTTGTCTGTGTTCTGGCCCTGGTGTGCTATAGGTGCTTGTTTGCATACTGTCTGGCACAGGATCTTCCGGGTTCCAAGGCTTCTTTAGAGTAGGTACCATTGCATATGGACACTGCCTGGAACTGAACATTTAATGGTGAGGTTTTTCCACTATTCTCACTCTTCATAAAAAAGGGATTGCTAGCTTTTTTATTCAGATTGAAGAAATTGTTTATAGAGTTATGTGCCTCTTGTGGATTGAGCTTTTTCAAAATACAATGTGTCTCTGATGCAGTAATTGAATTGTTTGTCATAAATTTAATCTTAAGCTTTTTTCTTTCTAAATAGAAAGTCAATTTTAAAAAAGCATGTCTATTCTGGTTAGTTATTTTCCTGGTACTGGGGCTTGAACTCACTTGTCCTATTTACTCTTGGCTAATATTCTATCATTTGAGCAGTGCCTCAACCTCTGCTTTTTTGAAGATTAACTGGTTATGGAGTCTTGTGGACTTTTCTACTTGGGCTGATTTTGAACCGTGAATTTCTAGATCCCAGCTCCAGAATAGCTTGGATTACAGACATGAGCTAACAGAGGTTGGCAGAACTAAAATTTTGTTCTTCATGTCACATATATGACTTGAACTAAGATAGTGGTAATACTAATTGTCATTGAAGGTTAATTGTCAAACTTACCTTTCTCTACAGGATACTCCTAATTATTTTATTACTATGGTGCCATGATGCACCTGATGGGCTTGAGTTCCTCTGGCATTCAATTCCTATGCTTCTGAGCTGCTTATTCAGTATCACCGTTAATGAAATTGACATAAAAATGCTTTGTTTGAAGGTGTTATAACACTGCACGCTGGGTATAATGCCATTAACAAGTCTTAGGGCAATGAAATGCAAGATGACTTCATGATTCAAGGCATTGTGGGAGAGCAGCAAGATAACTTTTTCTTTTACTGATAGACCCTATCCTGGAGAATGGGGTAGGAAAATTATCTAGTCTTTTGGGAATTAAAGGTTAGAATTCTCTTCGTCTAATTATTCCTTGAAGTCTGAGAATTATTCAGATGAGAACTGGAGCCTGCTTTCAAAATATACATGGTGGTAAAGAAAATATGTTATAAAATGAAAAGAAGTGAACATGACCAATACATGCTGGCTTTAGAACAGGGTTGCACTGCTGGCGAGGGAGTTTAGGGTTTGGTCAGGCAGGGTTTGAAATCTGGACACAAAGATTGGCAGCTGCACTTGTAAAGTTTCACTAAAGAGTAAACAGGGTGTAGCAAAAAAAAGAAAATAATAGGGCCGGGAGTTTGGCCTAATGGTTAAAGTGCTTGCCTAGCATGCATGAAGACCCGGGTTCAATTCCTCGGTACCACATACATAGAAAAAAAGCCAGAAGTGGTGCTGAGGCTCAAGTGGTGGAGCTCTAGCCTTGAGAAAGTCCAAGAACAGTGCTCAGGCCCTGAGTTCAAGCCCAGGACTGGCAAAAAAAAAATAATAGTATATAAGCCCAGGACTGGCAAAAAAAAAAAAAATAATAGTATATGGACTTCACTAAGACCTAATAAATAAGGAATAGGATTAAACACAGCAGCATTTTTATATTCAAAACCTATCTTGGTTTTTACCCGGGAAGAAATATTTTAAGTAAATTTTAGGATATGTGTAATCCTTCCATTATGTAGATAATTTTTGCCAGGTCAGATCTTCTGTATTAACACTTGGCAGCCAAACCTCTTGGAGATGGATCTCTTGAGTAACTTCATATTTATTAGTCTGTCCTTTAAAAAGTGTAAGTTCACTGCTGGCTCAACACCTGGTTCAACCCTGGGTACTGAGAGCAGATGGATCTAGGCTTGAGTCCAGCCCACACAGAAAAGCTCAGGAGATTGTGTCTCAAAAATAGCCAGCAAGAAGGGCTGGAGGCATGGCTGTGGGGCTAGAATGCCAACCTAGCAAGCCCAAAGCCCTAATGCTAGAAAACAGGCAACATGTAGCAATTACAACTTGCAGCTAGTAGATTTATTTAAATTTAGTATATTATTACCATTGGGGAAAGGTGTTTTTTTCATTGTTGTTGATGTTTTACCTGTGCCAGCTGTCTTTTTTTCAGTTGCACAATCATTTTCCCTGCATTAAATTTCAGGAAATTACTTTTCTCAACATTTTCTAGCATTCTAGATATAGATGTCTATATCTTAGACATCTATATCTTTATATATAGTATATATACTATATGTATATAGTATATTTGGTATTAGAGTATATACTATATATAGTATATACATCTACGTAACTATATAATATATAGATCTATATTCAGTATAGCTATGTGGATATATCTGTAATGTATATAAATTGATATCTTAGTATATACCATAGTGTATATTTTATATATAGTATATACTACATATATAAAACTATGATATATAGGGCTGGGGGTTTGGCCTAGTGGTAGAGTGCTTGCCTAGCATGCATGAAGACCTGGGTTCTATTCCTCGGTACCACATACATAGCAAAAATCCCGAAGTGGTGCTGAGGCTCAAGTGGTAGAGCTCTAGCCTTGAGAAAGTCCAAGGACAGTGCTCAGATCCTGAGCCCAAGCCCAGGACTGGCAAAAAAAAAAAACCAAAAAAATAAACTATGATATATATTGAGATATCTAGCTATCTATACATCTATTACATAAAGTATGTTACCCAAAGCCTGGCATGCTTTTCTCCTCATGTTTGTGGATATATAGAATATGTACCACTGCCACTGACTATACTTTTATGTTGATGTGTTTTCAGAGTTCAGCTCACTTCCAGTGATTGCATTACATGATTCCATGACAGAAATGAATGTGTGAAAGAGAGAGCTTACCATGAAGTTTTGTCCCTAACTCTTCTTAGTCTTTGATTCTGTGTTTTTCATATATACATAAGCAGTACAAAACTCAGGTACATTGTAATTCAAGAAGCACCTTAGCATTGTAGTATAATTGGTAGGAACTATTCTCTCGTTTTAATTATGTTTTTCCCTTTCACTAATAGGGTAATTTAAAGCTGATAGTTGTGAAATACAATTAATTTTTCCATTTATATCAGTAGACTCACTTGGTCTTCTTGCTGGTTTCTCAGATCGATTGAACATTCATCCCTTATTTTAGAAGTGCTGCAGAAACTGCATCTGGGAAATTCACACATTGGCACATTTGAATGTGTTATGCTTGAGTGCCAAAATATATTCGCATCTATTCAAGTACCCTGAAAGAGGGAACAAGTGATTGTCTGTAGAGCAGAGCTGAGGAACCTTTGATAAAATTTTCATCTGCTAGAGGGCTGCTGTGAGTTGTTCAGTGACAAATTAGAAAGGAGTTTTACTGGAACTCGAAAAGGAAATTGATCTTCCAGCACTTTAGGCAAGGTGTGACGTGACTACAATGGGCCTTGTACATCCTACAGTGAGCCCGCGGATACTGCTGTCAATTTCCCTGTGGGCTCACCAGTCCTTGCTCTCAACACTCAACAAATGTCTTCCTCAAATTTGAGACCTGAAAATATGACACCAAATGTTTGTATATGGGCTTACTTAGTAGATAGCTTAAATGTTGAAGCCCTAACTGTTTTGGAAATACTGTGTCTAAAGCCCTATGATTCTCAAAGTGCATCTCTCCATGAGTACCAGCTTGAGAAAGCTGCAAATTCTCACTGAGACCCTTGAATTAGAAGATCTAGAGATGAGGCCCCAGTAGTCTTGTGTTTCAACATTTGCACATGATTTTGAGCATGACAACTGACCAAAGCTAGTCATACAGAAACCAGTTTATTGGTGGCGTGGGCTTCAGCACCTGAGACAATTGCTTGCCAGTCTCTCCCACCCTTTTTTTCTTATTTTATTCATCCTGTCTGTTTTTAATGGTCTCTTTTTTTGTTTTTGGAAGGTCTGGGATTTGAACTTAGGGTTTTCTGCTTGCCAGGTTGGTGCTCTACCACTTGAGCCATCATATCTCATACCTACACCTGGTTGGTCTAGATATTGCCAACTTCTATTTATGTTCCTTGCATAACTGGGATAACAGGTGCATGCCACCCTTTATAGCTTTCCTTTGGTTGATTGAGATGGAGATCTTACAGGGTTTTTTTGTGGGGGGAGGGTGGCGTGGGTTCTCCATAAACTCGGTTCCTCCTGTTGTTTGCTTCCTAAGCAGATAGAATTACAGATGTGAACCCACTGTACCCGGCCTCTCTGCTTCTTTTAAGACCACATTTTGACCTTCATGTTCTATTAAGGGGGCTTTGTAGTGTGTCTTGACAGGGATTTCTTAGAAGGCTTCCTATTTGGAGTTTGCTGAGCTTCTGAATCCTAGGCTTATGTTCTTCAGAGTTGGGAAACTGTTTAATATATATATATATATATATATATATTCTTTCCTATACTCTACACTTTTCCCCTCATTCTGATAGTTAGCTATTTCAGTCTTGTTCCACAGATTTCTGAAACTCTGTTTTCTTAATTCCAGGTATTAGCCCCCATTGATTTTTTTTTTAACTATGCTACTTTTGATTTTCCTGGTTGTTCCCTTATTAATGAATAATAATGGATAATATGCTGAGGAAATTTAAACATACATTTAAAGTCTCTATCACTTACTTGGTACTTTCTCTTTTAGCATGTAGTTTACCTGTTTGTGTCTAGGTCCTAAATTAAAATCAGCTTGTATGAGCTGTTGACTCCAGTTCCAGCTCCTGTGTTGAGAGCCTTCGCATTGCTATTCCAAAGAGAGCTCAGCACACCAGCCCCTGGCCAGTCTACAGCCTGAGCACAATCTGTCTTTTAGCTCAGATTTCAGCATTAGCATGCTGTTGACAATTGATTCTGTATCTGCACAGGTAGTGGTAAACCCGGAACATCGTAAATGCTGCCACACGGTCCTTTAAACCTGTCCTTCCTCAGCATCTCCCAGATGACTTCCAGTTCCCTTGGATCTTTGCATCTTCCAGCTAAAAACATAGAGGCTTCTTCTGTGTATGCCTGTTCCTGTGTCCACATCTAAGGATTAAGAGCACAGAGATTTAGAAGTAATTTGCTTCTCTTTGTCGGGCACCACAGCTTCTCCGAGTGGAAGAAGATGTTCCCCTTTCTCATGGGCTCCCTACTGCTGCCGCAGTTCATGCCAGGAGACCCTCTGTACCCCAATTCCCCGTCCAACCTGAACTGGAGGACTTCTCATGCTTTTGTTTTATACTGATAGCCATATTTGAGTTTACTCCTAGATCAAACTAGGAAGCACTGGAAGAATAAGATATAGTACATTTATTACCTATTTGGTGATACTTCAAATTCTGATATTATTCAATCCATGGGCTATGGTTTACTTTCTAGAGTCCTCAAACAACTGCTGCATGCATTTTATCTAAGCTAAAGCTAGCTATATTAAGGGGAAGAGTTTGGATGTTCAATCAAGTGAAGAACCCAAGCTTCTCTTAATGAGTGGCTTTAAACTTCTGAAAAAGGGAAAACATAACCTGGGCAAAATTCTGGAGTACAAGAATGAATTCATTATAATGACATATGGTGAAAGCTGACTTGTGTAGGCTGCGACCAAAATATGTCTGGAGACTGAAAGGAGAAGAAACAATGGCAGACCAAGGATGGGAATGACTGATGGAAGAGTCATGGGGTTCTGAAGTCCCAGACTGATTATCTAAGTTTTCAGTGCAAGGCAGGGGGGGACTAAGTGCTTGCCATTCAGCTGAGTGGAAATTGGCCAAAAGGTGAAGAACAGGGCAGCATTTGCTCCCAGTGGGGGATTATATGTGACCAGAACAGAAAGCCATGGAAGGAAGGACAAGGTCAGAGCTTAGGGATAAGGTAATGAAGACATTTTTTTAAGACCTTTCTGGATGGGTCAATAGGCTATTGAAAACTTGGACTGCATGGGAGCTAGAAATGAATAGCTGAGGTTGCTGCTAACAGCGTCAGTGTAGCTAAGAATGGGGAACCTGGAGTTAATGGAAAGAAAGTCACTAATAGCATGACCAAGCATTGTTCTGCCTTGCAGTACAGTGGAATCTGTCATGTTGTCATCCAATCTGGCATTTCTAATTACTTCATGTCCTTTCCCTCACTCATCTGGGAAGGACAGACTTATTCCATGCTGGACTCATGCATGGTTTCTCCCATGGTATGTTTCAGTAGAACAACGGTCAGTCCCTGCCTCACCCATGAGCTTTCTAGAGTCCTCAAACAATTGCTTGCATCTACAGGTTTCCTTGGGGATGAATTGTAACATTTCGTAATTTGCAAAGTTCTATACTTTATTCATGTGCAATTCATCAAATAATTCCTAATTGATTATTTAGCTGGAAACATCAATAGAAAACATTTTTAAATCAATTATGTTTGTCTCCAGAATTAATTTTATTTCTCTTTTTATGAAGAATAAACAAGGCTAAAGTGATTGACCTAATGTAGGAAGTCGTAAATCCGTATTTGCAATGTAAATAATGAAAAAAATCTGACAAGGCCCAAGTAGATTTTTTTTTTGGTAAGGTATTACATACATTCATCCTCTTTACAAATAATAATGGATAATCTGATGGCATGTTTTGATGCCTGCTGCAGTATCAAATTGATGTACAATGTTTGTCATGCATGTCTAGGCCAGGCAGTGCTACATCCTGTTTTAATTCATTTGCTATTCAATGTAAATTTTTTACCTACCACAGTACTATGTAGTCTTCTCCACATGACTTCCCAGAGCCATTTTAGAGATAGGGAAAACTTACTTTAATTCATTTATCTTAAATAATAAAGCCAGTGTTTACAAGAGTTTAAAGCCTTACAGCATTTTACTTCATCTGTCTTTATGCATTTGTGTGTATTATGGTCCTGTATCAGGACCCCCAACTGGTGGCATTGTAGTTCAATTCAAGGCATTAAAACATTATTTTACATTGGAAAAAATAGTTACTACAGGCAAGCAGTTTCTTTTTACCTGAATCAAACAAAGAAAAAAGATCTTCAGCTGAGAATGATGGTGTACTCCTGTCATCCTAGCACTCTAGAGGCTGAAGCAGGAGATCATATGAGTTAGAGACCAGTCTCTGCTACCTGGTGAGCAACCTCCATCTCAAAACAAACACACTCAAACTTTCTTGCCCTTCATTACTGTGACCAGTAGCTTTTCAGAAAATACTATGTTCCTCTCCAGAGTCTGGCTTCTCCAGTTGTTTCATCTAGAATGATGGCCTCTCTTTCACTGAGCCTATTTTTACGGTACATTATATTTGTTTGTGTGTGTGTGTAGGGAGACTTTCTAATGTAAGTAAAATATAGAGAAAGGAGCCTTCAAGTAGAGCCACAAGAAACCATCAGCTTTTATTCTCAGGTGGCCTCTGAGGTTGTGTCTTGTTGGACCATGCAACAGGGACTGCCTTCCTTACATATTGCAACAGTGTAGCCTGGAATGGTCTCTGCAATCTACTGCAACCTCCATACTACTCAGATAGCAACGTGTAATAGAAAAAAGAAAAGGAGTTAATTTGTTTGTGTTGCAGTAGAATTAAAAACCCCTGTGTAAAACATGTCATGAGAAAGGGTATCAGTGTTTGTGAAGTTATGCACCTTCTATCTGGTGAATATAATGTAACCCTTCTATTAATCACAAAAAAAAGAAAATTTGAGGAGGTAGTAATTGTGATATTACCAACGACTGTCCCTAAACTTTGTAACTACCGGTAGAAAAATGCACATTTATTTTCTCCAGCTTACTCAGAATGCTAAAACACAGAGCCTATGTGAAACCAGCATTCAGTTATTCTTACAGAGATTTAAATAAAGCTCTTTTCCCTCCAATTTTTAAACAAATGGCCTTATCTCCCATTTTGAATTGCAGTGCCATTTCCCCTTATTCCCTTTTGAGACTATCTGAAATTTGTCTTCAGGTATTTAACAAGCTCTGAAGTAATCTCAGAGAAGTTATCCTGTACTTTGGTTTAAATTGACTCTCAAAATTATGAATTAAGCATATTGGAAAAAAGTTTGTTGTTAATCTCATTAGCCTTAGAGCAGGGAGTAGTCATAGTTCAAAATAATCTGAGATCTAAGCTTGCCTGTAATCCTTACTACTCAAGAGTCTGGATCCAAGGATCACAGTTCAAAGTGGGCAGGAAAATCCATAGGACTCTTTATTTCCAATTAACCACCGAAAATCCAGAAGTGGAGCTGTAGTTCAAATGGTAAAGCACTAATCTTGAGCAAAATAGCTCAGGGAAAGTGCCCAATTCTTGAGTTCCAATGACCAACACCCCTTCTCTCCCCACCCCAAGGAAAAAAAAGATTTGAAAGGAACTATAGAAATGATCCAGTTTGGTGAGTAGAGGAAACAGTAGACTTTCTGGAGAGGGTAAGCATTGATTTGTTCTTAAGTAAATCTTACCTTCTTCAAAAATGTCTCTTACTTCCTCTGTCACAATCATATGTCTGTCTTCCAGTCACTTAGCATCATCACCTTTGCCTACCACTGGACATTTCCACAGTCACTTCTTGCACGGGCCTTCTCACACTCCCCTGCAGTCAGCCTTTCTTCCTGCGCTACCACAGCAGGAGCAGTTGCAGCTTTGCATTCATCTAACGATTACCTGTTTATTTATCTCACTGTCATTTGCTGTTTAAGCTTCATGAAGGCAAGGTATAGGCTCATGTGTTCAGCGATATAACCCTAGTGTTCAGTACTATGACTAGCACCCAGTAAGTAAGCATTTGTTTCATAAATGAGTGAACAACTGCATCAGGTAAAAATGAAATGTTTTTCTTTCTGATCCTGTGTTTGTTGAAAAAAAAATGCATAGCAGAGGCAAGGGAGGTATCTTTAATGCAGCCCCTTTTACAGGCCACGTTGTTGACATATCACTTAGATGGAAATAATGAATTCTCATGGGTAGTTTTTCTTTCTTTTTTTATAACTCCTTAAAGGGTTTTTATGTGTTTTTCATGCAAATAACATGGGTGGCTAGATGATTTTCAATGATTTAATGTGCCTTAAAATATGTCTCTGAAATCCTATTCTATCTTTCCATTAACATATTTTAGCAATTTTCAACTTGCATGGCTGGGCATTTGATTAGCAGAGGGAAAAAAGAATTGCATTAGATATAATTAGCACCTGGAATGTGATTGCCTTATTAATCTCTAATGTAACTTTAAGAGCATTGCATGTACACATATACTAGACATGGCTCTTAACTTTTGACTTCTTGGGAAGCATATAGCTCTGTTCTTCATACTAAGAGTCATGGGAAACACCTTTCTTAATTATAATAATGGTGCCTTTTCATAATTGGGAAATGCACAAATGTGATTTTATATGATGGGGAATAAGCAGAAACTGTAGAAGGGATAGTATTTACTGCTGTTCTAACTCCAAAACCTGTCTTCTCCTTTTTGAATTAACTATTTCCTCTAAGTAATGAGAACTGCTATAACAACAACAACAAAACCCCTTTCACTTGTTCCCTGTGTTTATTACCTGAATTAGTAAGGTAGCTGATTACACTGAATTTGAATCTCCCCTGAAACATCGCAACACTATATTTGCTAAGCAATTTCCCTAGCTCAAGCTCCAGCATGTGTATCTGGGGTTATGATGTAACCCACAGAGTCCCAGGGAAGGTTCCATCCAAGTAAGAGGCTGTTCACTATGGCCAGCCAGCATCATGTGACTTATCCAATGTCATAACCATCACTAGCCTAGGGATTTTGCCAAGTGATAACAAAGATATATTCAAACTGTAAGGGATGCTAGAAAGAAACCTGGAGTTTTATGTGTCAGAGGACTAGGTTTTCAAACGCCAACTCAATATTTTTGGTTTTGATATTGTATAAGGGATGGAGAGAATATATCTATGGGCTGAGTTTTGTTATTGCCCACCTATTTGTGAGCTCTGATCAGAATTCTTTGTTGTTGTCTCCAGGTTCTCACAGTCTGTTTCCACTTTACCCATTGTTAGTTCTGGCTACTGTTCCAGACATCCTGTGTAAAATTGAATGGACTTGACTCTGTCCTCAGTCCCAGGCATAGCAAACCATCCTCTTAGGCAAGGCTTTGCCAATTTCTTCCTCCCTTCCCCCAGGCCCCCTACACTCAGTGGCATACTTCTTGTTTTGTGGTTGTCCAGAGCACCCATCCCTGGTCTTCATCACAAGTCTGTTTCAAGTTATTCCAGGCTGCACTCATCACCTAGGTGCTGGGCAATAGCCATTCTTCATGATAGGCTTCAGAATTTTCACAAATTGGTCATTATTCAGGTATAGAGGGAACACAAGTGTCTATTTGAAGGTATCAACATCCAGGCATGGAAGGCACCGTCCATGATCACAAATTTCTTTGTCATACAGCTTCTTTAAAGGTCTCCAGGGACTGGATCTCAATGTCCTCCCAGGCCTCTGTACTGGTTTTGATAGGACTGTCTTTAGAAATAGTGTGAATTGGGTCTGTTGGGGCATCCCTGGTCTACATATGGCAAAAACTCCATGGGCGCGTCTGGGATTCCAACTCCAACTGCGTATTAACTGAAAGAGAGAAGGTGTGGGGAGGAAGCTAAGAAGATGGGAGAGGAAACAGGAAAGAAATGATTGGTTTGCTTACTCTAGCTGTATTTCTTCCTCCTCCCAAACTTGTCACCGTTGGGCATTGGTCTTTAAATTTTTACTGAATAAGGAGCCTAGTCAATCAAAAGGAGCCTTTCTTGACTATGTAATGTATCCATCTATATTTCAAAGCAACCTTGGGGAAAAGACAGCTTCTTGCCTTGAAAGAAGACATGTCCAAGATTTCTTCCTCATTACTCTTAAGAGGGAGATTTTAGTCATAGCTACCAGCACCTGCCTATTTTGCCATGTTTTCTCTTGAAAGCCTGTTTCTTTGAGATTTCTACTTTTATCAGCACTAATAAACATTTCCTAAATGTGTGACCATATGCTTTGCATGATATTACATCTCCTGAGAGATCTGAATTTTTCCCCTTTCAAACAATCAGAAGTCTAATTATCTGCATATTAAGTTTTAAATCTCATAATAGGTTAGATTTATCACTTTTGCCTAGGTTGTTATGAATATTGTGACACACAGCTGTAAAAATAAGTTCTCACAGATTTAAAAATAGCATACATAAGCAGACTTTTGAAACTAAAGCTTCTCCTTATTGTTCTGAAATACACTGGAAATTACAGTGCAACTGCACAATCTGTGCTATGTAGTTGACAACTGACCCTGCTGCTTACTAAAAATTCACTGCTGTCCTTATGTGTTCTCAGGTGCTGTGATTCTCTTGGGAAGAACCAATATGTTTCGCTTTAACCATCCAAAGGAAGCTGCTAAGCTCAGGGAGAAGAGAAAGGTGAGGGTGGGTCATTTCTAGGTGGGGGCCTTTGGTCTGTTGTATGGGATGAGTCTGACTTTTTGGAGCCCAGAACCTCCTGAGAGGAAGTTTTGTAGCCTGGATTGAGTCTAGGGATTTGTTTCCTGGCAAATGATTGGCTGGTGAAGTAGGCTAGTAAGACAGGTGGAGTATGGAGCTGACAGGAGAAATTGCTTTTATACTCTTCTCCTCATTTCCCTCCCCACTAGCCCAAAGGAATTGGGCATAATTTGGTACTGAGTGAAGAATGACTTCTACTTACCAGCATCTGTCTTGGGAATTAACCTAGTTTTGGGATTTGTGTTCTTTCCAAATAAGCCACAGTAAATTGGATTTTTTCACTGGGGCATAAAGCAAAGTAGAGCTGAGTTTAGGCACAGTTGGATGGGGTTATCCAGGGGGTTCTTTAAATGCTCAATGGGAGAGGTGGGATTAAGATCAGTAAAAGAAGGGAAGGGAAGGGAAGGGAAGGGAAGGGAAGGGAAGGGAGGGGAGAGAGAGAGAGAGAGAGAGAGAGAGAGAGAGAGAGAGAGAGAGAGAGAGAGAGAGAGAGAGAGAGAGAGAGAGAGAGGGAGGGAGGGAGGGAGGGAGGGAGGGAGGGAGGGAGGGAGGGAGGGAGAGAGAGAGAGTGAGAGAGAGTGAGAGAGAGAGTGAGAGAGGTGTGAGGGAGAGGAGGGAGGGGTCTACATCAGGGTGGAGGGATCTACATCAGGGTTGATAGGTTATTTAGACTGTATGAGCCAGGACCTGTTTTCAACTACTGTATAGATTCTACCACTGACTCTCTATACAGCAACTATTACCACTTGCTGTGTTGCATATAATCAAGAGGAGAAACTAGACTAACTCAGACCTCCAGTAACAGGTGCTGGGAGCTCAGGTGGCAGCCCTGATCTTGGCTTAAGCCTTTGCCCTAAGTACTGAGTGTTCCAGAAGGGCTGCCCAAGATTACTAGGCTCTAACACAGGAAATAAGAACATAGCTACAAACCTCAGCCTTTTCCCGGCTGCTGGTCCATCTCGTGAAGCCTCCCGTCTGTTCAGCCAAGGCTACCCAAAGGGTTCTTTTGGTGTACAGTTTCAGAGACCGCAAAATAAGCACAATAATTTCCCTTTTGGTCTCCTGTCATTTACCTATTTACCCTTAGTAGGTGTGGCATTTGGATATTGGTAATAGTTGATTTTCACTTGCTGGGCACCAAAGATGGTACCCACTTCCCCCACTTTTGATCTAATAAGAATACACTTAAGAATGACAGCGCCCAGGCCTAGAGTTTAAATTAAAAAAAAAAAAAAAGCAAAAAACTGAAAATAGTGCTGTGCCTTAAATAGTAGCCTTGAGTACAAATAGGCTCAGGGACAGTGCCCAGGTTCTGAGTTCAAGCTCCAGGACCAACCAGGAAAAAAAAAAAAGAGAACTAACAACTGCCTTAAGTCATTTGAGCTCAGACCTCCAAACACTAATGATGTCCCTTTTTTTAGACACTAATTTTTAAGCTTGCATAGCTCTGAAGCATATTGATTTTTATAGCAAGTAGTATACACAGGGTGAAATTAGGATGAAATTGGGCCTTTGTGGGAAGATAGTTTTCTCTAAAATCAAGGCTTTGGAGAATTATTAACTTGGGTACATTTGCTGTACATAATTAATATTCCAAATCATATGTATTGGAGGGAGAGGTATTTTAAGGAATAGGCT
Source organism: Megascapheus bottae (assembly GCF_031878675.1). Taxonomy (NCBI): domain Eukaryota; kingdom Metazoa; phylum Chordata; class Mammalia; order Rodentia; family Geomyidae; genus Megascapheus; species Megascapheus bottae. Next base: position 17,109,094 of record NC_143526.1, read on the forward strand.
TTTCTGCATTTGTGGGGATTTAGCTGTAATATTTTTAGGGGTGTATTCTGCTTTCTTATAGTCTTGCTTAGTCTGAAACATTTTTATTCAATAAAGCATTTAATTACAAAAAAAAAAGAATGACTTGATCTGGCCTAGATAAGGGACCATCTGTGTTGTAGGAATCATGTGCCAGAATTTCCCCAGTGGCAGAATGCCAGGGCACTGTAAGCTCACATTCAAGTCTTGGATTCAAGATGTTCTAGAGTCTGACTATCCTGAATCTGTTGCCTCAGATAGGCCAGTTGTTATACATGGTGACAAGAGTGTGTATCCCATTGTTTCTCACGAGTTGAAGGCAGTGAGTCCAAACCACTAGCTTTCTCTTACCCACTAAGGTAACCACTCTGCCCTGTGTCTACTCTTAGAGTGGCCTTCTGTCCTCCTTCAGTTTGTCTATGACTGACCTCTCGAAGTCCTGTGAGAACCTGTCTGCGGTCATGTTGTACAACCCTGGGTGAGTGGACAACAGCATTTCCTGTCATAGTGTTTATTGTACCAGCCCCATTATAATCACTGGATAAAAATAAGACTTCTGCAATGATGCCTCCTTAGCATGCCAGCCTTCTTCATTTTCCAAGTTCTTTCTACATTCTTACTATATGCATAATTTTACTTAGTTGTAATCATAACCTAAATGGGATTATGTTCTCTGATTCTTTTAACAGCATAATGAGCATTAGCAATGGTTGCTGCAAGCTCCATTATCATTTTCATAACTGTCTAATATTTTAAATCAGCCTTTTGATTATTTAGCACAGGGCTCCTTTGGCTTACACTTTTATCTCATTTTATAAATTTTAATAACATAGGCAGCCTTGATTCTCTGGTCATCCAAAAACCTAGGAAATTATAATAATCACTGCTCCCAAACACTGGAGGACACAAATGAGCTTGTTGGGAATGAGTTCTGCAGTTGAGCAACCTCAAGTGGTTGGCCTGACTGCTTAAGTAAGTTGTTAGGTGCTTCATCCGTAAAATGACAGTGCTAATGAAAATATCTTGAAAAATAAGAAACCAGATGAAATGACTTTTGGATCCTTTCCAGTTTTGTGAGGTTCAATAATCTGACCTTTCCTGCTAAGGAAGACTTGCAGAAAACAAGGAAACTAAATGAGTAAGATAAAACTGGCAAGTATGTCATCTTCTAGAACTGTTATTTATTTAGTCACTGTATGCTAGGCACTGTGCTGAATACCTTGCCTCCAATCTAAGTTTAAATACTGAAGGGAGATGGGATAGAAAGGCAGATGGCCTCCAACTGACTGTTAGGTTTGATGATCATTCTTATTAGAGCTAAAACCTTTTAGGTTAGAGCTCTTGTCTTATCCAATTCTATATTTCAAAGTGCTGGAAACATAACCTGGTTATTTCTGAGTCTGTTTGTAAACAAACTGATTTAGAGTGAAATTCTAGTGAGATACATGGGTTCTTTGGAAACATTTTTTAAAGTATTGAAACAACAGTAAGTTGAAAATACAACTTATAGGTGGGGAGGGTGGAAGAAACTGGGAGAGAACAATGGAAGGGGCGACATTCCCTGGTTCATGAAACAGTAACACCTCTGTACAGTACCTTAATAATGTAAAACTTAAGAAAAGTGTTGAAAAGGGTTGAGTCTTAGGTGTTAGTGCTATTATCTGCATAATCTCAAGGTGATGCTTAGGTTCTTTAAGCCAAAGGGGAAAAGAGAAATAAATACATAATAAAATAGAGAATTAGGCCTAGGCAATCACAGAATTCAAGTGAAAAACAGTCTGCTTTTGATTGAATTACCTTTGGCAAAGTAAAGATTTGGAATGCCTCTGATCTTAACATGGTTCATTCTGGCTTCTTTTAATAGACAAATTTTGTTTCCTGCAATACTTGTGCTATAAATTCAAATAAAAACTATTTAGTACTCCATCTTAACCTTCTATTTCCCTGGCTTCTAGCCCCCCTTAAGTTGCCACCTGGTATAGAGAATGATTACCCATGAATTAAAACATAATTGAAGAAAAATTGCTTTCTCTAATTTACAAGGAACAATCACCTTTTTCTGTGAAATTGTTAGCTTCATCAACTGGACAAAATGAAGCAGAGTTAAAGCTATAACCATGCTGTTTACACCAGATTTTTTTTTTCTTTTTTGGATGTTGCTGGTATGCATACTCTCACCTTAAATTACGTACTGTGGGAGAAGCTGGAAGAACATTGAAAGAAATAAGTTTAATGCTTGGGCCCTTGCTAAATAGTTTTTTAAATCCAGGTAATTTCTTAGATACAAGCACATGCTTGTTTCTAGATGGATACACAGGGCTGAGCTGCTTCGGTGATCAGTGTGCATTTATTCAGGGTGTACTCTATGCTGGGAGTATGGTGTCAACTGTAGAGCTCTCTGTGGAGAGGCTGGGAAAACAAATGAAGATACTCAGAATGAAAGCAAGACAGCATGTGATTCCAGGAAGAGTACAGTGGTGGAAGTAGCCTGTTGTTAAGAATTAGGTCCATAAAGAAGCCTGTAAAGTAGGGCCTTAAAGAAGGGATTCACTTCCAGGTCCTCTTTGGTAGCTGCCTGTGTTGGGTGATTCAGGAAACCAGAAGTCATCTGGCCTCTAGGAGGAAGACTACCTGTACCTCACACCATAGAATCAGTGTGATAAGCCTAATCCACAGGAACCCATTTGCTGTCAAAATTATGCAAGCCAGGTATTTTTCCCTATGATAACATCTTCCTCTGATTTACTTTGGCTTGCTCATATGCTCGCTGTCTCTCTCTCTCTCTCTCTCTCTCTCTCTCTCTCTCTCTCTCTCTCTCTCTCTCTCTCTCTCTCTCTCTCTCTCTCTCCCCCTCTCTGCCCCCCACTCCCCCTCTCTCCAATTGATGTATACTAACTTTACAAAGGAGTTGCATCATGATATGTACATATATGCAGAAGATACTTTGATTATATGATCTTACCTCCTCTATTACTATTTCTTATCTTCCCATCCCTTTTGAGTTGTTGTTGTTATTATTATTATTATTGGCTGGTCCTGAGGCTTGAACTTTAGGGCCCTGGGCACTGCTCTTGATCTTCTTTTGCTCAAGGCTAGTGCTTTACCATTTCAGTCTCTGAACCACTTCTGGCTGTTTCTAAGTATTTTGGGGAGATAAGAGTCTCACAGATTTTGCTGCCTGCACTGAGCTGTGATCCTCAAATCTCAGCTTTTTGAGTAGATAGAATTTCAGGTATGAATCACCAGTACACAACTCATCATTCCTTTTTTTTTTTTTTTCTGTTCTGAAGATTAATCCTGAGACAGAAACTTTCTAGACAAGAGCTCTAACTTTCTAGGCAAGAGCTATGCCCCTAGTTGGCCTTATTTTAAATGGTACATTAAGACACTGTCAGTGATAAGGTGATAAACAGCACTGAGGCCCAGAGAAGGATAATATGGAGGGTGTGGCAAGACTACAAAGTGAAATCTCCTCAATATTTTCTTCCATGGTTGAAGACATCAAGACCTCCTAAGTCTGTAATAAAGCCTCATTTGCAGACAAAACCAAAGAACACTAATTGAAGAATTGATTTTAGAACCTACGCTCGGGGGCTCTAAAAATCATGCCTCTCAACCCTGAGGGAGAATTATGTTTCCCAGTGAACTCAGTCCTCTTCTGGGCTCTGAGTGATGTTTCCAGGTAGAAGAGGAAAGCTGGGAGAGAATATATTTCCTGTGAGGAAATTGTTTGAGCAAACCAGATGGATGCTGAAAGGAGGGAGCCCAGTTAAGGCTCTAGAAGAGATAACAGACATTCCTGTGGTGAGGTGTGGCTTGAGAGAGCTCTGAAAGTCATTTGCTTTGAAAAAGTAAGCAGAGCTCTTTGGGGAGGAGTGCCTTTGCATTTGATCAGGACAAGATAGATTAGAAGAGAAGGGGGGACTGCAGCTGGCCTTTCTCAGGCAGAGGCATGACACAGTATGTGTGGCATTTTTGTAAATTCTGGTTAGCTTGCCCCAGAATGTTGAGAATTTGTGATCATGATTAAAATGCACCATCCATAACAACAACTGCCAATTATTTATTCTGTACCAGGATTCAATCAGTAACTGATTTCTTTATCCTTGTTCTTAGTTGTGGTAAAATAGACTTTTTACCCTCTGAACAACTTTTAAGTGTAGTATGACGAGTGAATTTCTAGAACATTGTCTTTTAACAAAATGAAAGTGCAGCCATTAAATAATTGCTTCCCATTTCTTTTTCCTGTCCGTCCCATTATTCTACTTTTGTAACTGTGAATTTGACTACTTCAGGAACCACATGTCTTACATTGCTTTACCTGTAGCTGAGTTATACTTAACCTTAGATCTTCAATGCTCTTCCACATTGATTTGTCAAAATTTCCTTCTCCTTTTATGGCCAAACAATATTTTGCATTCATACATCACATTTTGTCTATTTATCATTTTTGGACAGACCAGGTTGTTTCTACCCTTTGACTTCAGTGAAATGTCTCTTTGAATATGGAGGTACAAATGTCTGCTGGTACCTTCAATTTTAGTGCATCTGAGGACAGGCCCAGAAGTAGAAATGCTGGATCATAATATGGTGGTTCTGCTTTCAAGTTCTCAGTGAAAATAGCCATACTGTTTTTCATAGGAAACATCAATAAGTGCACAGATGTCCATTTCACAGCCTTCCAATACTTTTTTTTTTTGTGGGTCATTGTGCTTGAACTCAGCCTGGGCACTGTCTCTTAGCTCTTCAGCTCAAGGCTATTGCCCTACCCCTGGGCCTGGGTGGTGTCCCTCAGCTCTGTAGCTCAAGGCTACTGCCCTACCCCTTGAACCACAGCCCCACTTCCCCTTTCCATGTGATTATTGGAGATAAGAGTCTCAAGTTCTTTATTGCCCAGGCTGGCTGTCTCCCTAGTAGCTAGGATAACAGGTATGAGCCATCTCACCTGGCTGATTTTTTTTTGATGATAGTTTATAGTCATAGATCTGATGTAATTTCTTGTTATTTGTCTTCTATTTTCTCAATAATTTTCAATTTTACAAAAGAAGCTGGTTAGCAATGTAGAATATATATCTTAAAAATGACCCCAATGAGTGGTAAATAAATGATAAATGTTTATCCAAGGTGGGTGGGTTTCCTGTTAATTTCAATAGCTTATTCACGGGTTTCTTAAAACTCAACCAACGATATAGGAGCCTATGAAATGTTATGGTCATCTCTGTCCTGGAAGGGATGATGTTCTGGTGGATGAGTAATAAGATTATTGGAGGTGCAATAGCAAAGACACAGTAGGTTAGGGCTTGAACAGATTGTAGATAGTGAGCTGTGGAGATAACACAGACAGGAGGTCTTGAGTCCTGAGTGATCAGCCTGAACTGGAAGGGCGAAGGAAGTAATGTTGACCTTGAGTTGTGGGTTTAAATAATTGGTTGGATGGTTTGTGCTAGTTGTCCAAAATCCAAATACTGAGGAAGAACAGGTTGTCAAGAGGCAGAGAAGATAATGACAACATCCTTGAATAAGTGGGCCTTGTGACTATGCATTTGAGTCCTCTGTCAGCAATTTGATGTCTCATGGGAAATGTTAGCATTTGTGGCTTGCCATTAAAAAAAAAGTTTCTTGGGTAAAAGTAGTTTCTCTTTTGAACCCTACTGCACTGCTTGTGGGAATATAAACTAGTACAACCACGTTGGAAGGCAGTTTGGAGGTTCCTCAAAAAACTAAAAATAGGCCTTCCCTATAACCCAGCCAAACCACTCCTGGGCATCTACCATAAGCATCATAACCCAGGATATCATAAGGGCACTTGCACAGCCATGTTCATCACTGCACTATTCACAATAGCCAAAACGATGGAAACAACCCAGATGCCCCACTACAGATGAATGGATACAAAATATGTGGTACATATAGACAATGGAATTTTACATAGCCACCAGACAAAATAATGGCATTCTCTGGGAAGTGGATGGAACTAGAGCAAATCATGTTGAGTGAAATAAGCTAAGACCAAAGGAGCAATAGGCTCATGGTCTCCTTGATATGAGTATTAGGTTGAAATAATGGAAGAGTGATACTCAATACTCAGTACTCCAGGTCATTGACATGAATTTGGAGATATAAATAAATCTATATTAACATATAAGTCTATGATGGGATATATATTCTATAGACATATTGATATATAGATATATAGATATATATGTATCTGTGACATACAAAGACTTTATTTAATTTTAATTATGTTCTTAAATGTATTGCATATAGAGATTCCCTTCTTGAATTCTTGTTTGTAAGCATGACATTTGAGGATCAGGAATTTGGCCTAGTGGTAGAGTGCTTGCCTAGCATGTATGAAGACCTGGGTTGGATTCCTAGGTACTGCATAGATAGAAAAAAAAAAAACAAAAAAAACAGAAGTGGTGCAGCAGCTCACATGGTAGAGCTCTGGCCTTGAGAAAGTCCAAGGACAGTGCTCAGGGCCTGAGCTCAAGGCCTAGTTCTGGCAAAAAAAAACCCCAAAAACAAAAACATAATATTTGAAATAGGATTTGAAAACTCAGTGTTAATAAAATATTTTAATAAAAAAAAGAAAGTAGTTTCCCTCTTGAGTAAAAAATAGATATTCATACCTCTACTATGTTATGTATTCATTCATCTGGTGTTTGAAGGCTTATCATTTGTGCATCCCCGGGCTGGGGCTTGAGATTGAGACAGGCCAAAGCTCAGTCACGTTGGAGTATAATTAAGTTTAAAATAGATACACTAAATCAGGACAATGTGGAATTATGTTTGTACGTGCCAAAAATGGACTACGGAGTGTTTCTGGATTAAGGAAAGTCAGAAAGTCAAGTCATTTTGTTCAGCCCCTGTGTCTGCATCTCATTGCCAGTCAGTTCCTAGACTGCAACATTTTCATGTGGCCCTGTGATTGGTCACCGACATGCAGCTTTTTGGGTCCCTAGGGGCTAAAACCTTATGGTAAGTGTAGGGTTTATAGTCTTATCATCGCTCCAGAGCCACTTTTTGCCAAGTCTAGAATTCAAAGAATTGATGGAGCATCTCCTGCTCCCACAGAATGGCTACCAAGCTTTTCTCTACTTCTTTTAAGACTGTTTTCATCTTTGGCAAATTATCTTCTGGCCCTTATTCAAAAATTATTATGTCAGCTTTCCATGTTCCTCGGCCCCTAACATCTTCTCTTCCTCATCCTCCATTCATCCCTCTCTTCCATTTTTGTTGAAAGATGTGGTGACTCTGAGTTCCCATAGCTCTCTGCCTTTTTGCCTTGGTCCTTGAATACCAGCTTGCTTGTCATTTGATTGCAGCCATTGCTCCTTCCATCCCCACATTGGCTCTACCAGGAGACCATCTTTCTAGCTGACTTTCTCTTCACATCTATACCCTCACCCTGAGCAAATCTGCAGGACCCTTTTCCTCTGAGAATTTTGCTACCCTCCCTCCCTCCCTCCCTCCCTCCCTCCCTCCCTTCCTTCCTTCCTTCCTTCCTTCCTTCCTTTCTTCTGAATAGGTGAGGAACAGAAACATGCAACAGGTTCTAGCTATTTGGCCTGCTGCATGATTCCTGGCTTCCCTTGTGAGATGGCAGAGATCCAGTCAGAACCAGATGATAGGGTTCATTATACCATTATACCCCCTTAGGTCTTCATGGTTACCCCATTCTTTTCCCACCATCTGACCTGAACCTTCCATCCCTGTAGGGTGACTTCCAAGCCCCTGAACTATCAATCATTACTTCGTTCTCCAATGTGACCCACCACTTGGTACCTTGAATTTGATCCTTTGATTCAAACTATTCCAACACCTCTTTCACAGCTGTCTACAGGTTTCTGCATCTACAAAACAATCTGTAAACCCTTCTACCTTCTTCTTTTCACTCATCATTATCTTCTAAACTGAGTATACCTGTCAAGTCTTTAGGAAAACCTTCCATTTTTGAACTCAATGCTTACTCTGTTCTCCATCAGGTATTCTGTCCAGACCTTTATCCTGGCTTTTTCCAAATGGTTGGATTTATGCAGGTACATTTAATCGAGGTGGCCTTCTTAAAGGTAGACTATGCACTCTATTATTCTTTAAAACTTGCACATAGAACCTTGCATGTGGTGAGCACTTAAAACAGTCCTTGAGCTGGAAGTTTGGACCAGCAGGTGGGCTCTCAGCACACAGTATGTGTATACTCCCTGGCCTCAGGTGCCTTAATCTGCAAACAGGTCTTTTGCAATTTAAAGATCTCTATATTTCCTTGCCTCTATGTTTGTGAGTGTTGCCTATGTTTGGTACTTTTCTTAATGAATACAGATTAACATATCTCTTGATTCCTCTGGAATTGTGAAGAGCTGATATTTTTTAACATCAGACTAAAAACATTACTGCTTAGGATTCAGTTCTTTCCAGAACAAAAGCTATCCTAAACAGTTATAGCTGGTTTGCAAATTATTTTATCTACTAAGATCCAGCTTTTTTTTTGTCTTTTTTCAACTGGCAATCTATGAATTTTCCAAGTAGCCCAAGTAGCCTTAAATCAACAATACCTTATTCTCTGAATTATAATAGGATCTGGAGTTTTGGAAAGTACAAATCTCACTCCCCAAGAACATTTCATTCATTCAACTGGGCACATAAAGTTGGGTATTTGTTTCTAACATAGTTTTGGAACTCATTGCTGGCCTGCATTTTAAACTCTCTGGAAACTGATTTGTACACACACACGTGATAGTGCCAGAGAATTTTTGGATGGGCAAAACAGCCTGGTGGCTTCCTTAGGGAGTTAGAGCCACTTTGGAGAAGTGCCCAGGCAGGGTCTTTGCCAGAAGATAATTTCCCTTCAGGGGAAATGTTCCTTCTCAGCTGGCACAGCATCTTTAAGACGAAAGCAAGCTGGCGACTCAGGCCTCCTCCACCTCACCCTGAGACTGCAAACAGGCAGCTAATTTGGCAGGATGTGAAAGCTTTCACAGCTTCTTGAAAACGCTTGAAGCAAAATTAGATATATTCCAAGTTCATTTTAGTCTTGAAAATAAAGGAATTTTTCTCTTTTTTTGGCACATTAGCCTCCCCTGAGCACTAACCAAGCAGTGGTGAGCCCATTTAAATAGACCAATTTGAATAATTAAGTTCTAAAAAGTAGAAGCATCTAGGTTTCAAATTACAGATGTATCAGGAGACAGGGTCAATATATATATATATATAAATATATATATATACAATATAAATATATATTTGGTCAGTCACCCAAGAAGCTTTACCTAGAGTGTGTGGCTACTTGAGCTGAAGCTTGTTTGGCATGGGCCATTCCATGGCCCCTTCATGGTCAAAGCAGGCTCCTAATCCTAGAGATGGTTTGATGTTATTGGTGATTAGGGAAATAGGAAGGGGGCAGATGAGTGATAATCAGCTTTAATATGTTCATTGTGGAGAAATTAGAAACTACAAACTAGCAAAAAGAAAATTATTGGGGAGACTGTTTATATATGTTCTAACCTACATCTGTGTCTGTTCTGTGAATCCATTTCTCCTCTCTCCCACCCACTCCCTGTCTCCCTCTCTGTCTTCCTCTCCCCACTTCTCTGCAGGTCTGTCTGCCATGTGTCTGTCTGTCTGTCTACCCCTTTCTCTTTCCAAGATGGTTTCATGTTGAATTTGAAGGCATATATAGTAGCTTTCCTTCAAGTCCTCCATGGCATTGGTTTCTGTTTAAATTAACATGATTGCTTGTCCTCTCACTTGTTAAGTCATCCCTACTCTCCGAGCTCCACGTATCCAGCTCTTCACATGGCAAAATTCTCTAAAATCTTCAGTTTAAATATCTCTTCCTCAAAGAGAATTTAATCATCCTCAATCCACACTTCATCTCCTTGGCTGTGACTCATGGGCACCATCTTTCCTTGTTAGCACTTTAAGTCATTGGCAGTGTAATCTGCAGATACAGGTACAAGTCATGTGTCTACATTTGTTGGTGAGGGGAGGAATCTGGCTGTCACCACTGGGATGATTTCTAACTAGGTATTTAAGCAATCATTCTTGACTGAGTATGTCATGGGTCTGAATTTTTCTCCTCTTTCCCCATCCCTTTGTTTTATCAGAAACCACAGTTCTAACTTAAAATAGCTATTTTTCAACCTTGACATCAAGTGCCTCATCAACATCAGTAAACTCTGTGTCCCATGACCTACTCAGGTTAATTGTCATCATTGTTGGAAATAAATGGAAATAAACCAGAGGTTGACAGAAGCAAAGCAGAAAGAAGAGGACAGAAATGGAACAATTATTGTAATCTGGGCAGATTTTAAAAGTTCAGATAGTTTCTATAATTACAAAATGAAATGTTTATTACAGAAAAGTAAAACACCTAGAAACAAAGTATTCATAATCCTTTCACCAAGAAATAATCATTGGCTCTATTATTAATATTTGCTTGTATTTTAGAGTACATATACTTACTTGTACATTGGGTATTATGCCCATGCAGTCTATGGAGAGCTTAAAAATTTGAGGTCATACCTAATAAACACTTTTGCTTTCTGCGTTTCTGTTACCATTACATTGTTAGATTTTCCCCCCTGTCCATTGAACATGATTCTCCATTCTAGGTTCATCTTATAATTTACTGCCTTTTGCCTAGTCATTAAGGGCACTTTAGACTATTTCATTTCTTCCATATAAATTTTAGATACCATTGCAATTAATCCTCTTATATAAATCTTTGCCCACTTTGATATTTTGTCAGCCAAATCCACACCCAGAATTCTTTATCTGATGTCAGCTGTTGCCTAAATTAATGCAACAGGGGGAGGAACAAAGAGAGAAATGTCAAGGTGAAAAATAACGAGAAGAGGTAATGGGCTGTTGGGAGTCCTGAAAAGAAAAAGCCTGGCAGTGGAGAGCTTGATTGGGACAAGCTGCATGCATCCTGCCATTAGCCTCTCCTGAGATACAGAGGCACACATTTCAGGCAGTTCCTGGTGGGCATGTTAGTGTGGTGTCTTTCTCAATATGATATAAAGGTGTACAAATGTGTAAATTAGACTTGCAAAGCTCTTCACTCCTGTGATATATTATCACTACACAACAACATTGATGCATCTTTTCTATTTTGCTGCCCCCCCCTTTTTTTTTGCCAGTCCTGGGGCTTGAACTTAGGGCCTGGGCACTGTCCTTGAGCTTTCTCAAGGCTAACACTGCCACTTGAGCCACAGAACCATATCTGGCCTTTTCTGTGTATGTGGTACCAAGGAATCGAACCCAGGTCTTCGTGCATGTCAGGCAAGCCCTCTACTGTTATTCTACTCTTGGCCCCTCAATTTTGCTTCTTTAGACTTCATTCTCTGCTCTCTCTTCCTTTTGCCTCTCAGTACACATTGCTTTGCTTTTCTGAAACTACTCTCTTTTGGGGCTACCAGTGTAGATTTCACCAGATTTTTTTTTAAAGAGTGGTCTACCATGAAAATCCACAACAATATGATATTTATTCATATATCACAATGCATCTATGCTATAGAATTCTATTGTATTAAACTATGATAGACAGTAATTAATAATTCAGGATAAATCAGGAGCTTGTCTCAGGTATATGTTGTGAGGAACTGATTACTCTGTAGACTTCATCGTGAGGCTCTCAGTCATGACTGTATATGAGTGAAGGTTGAAGGCAACTACCAGTGACCAAGTCATGGTGTAGGACTGTGTTTCTTTCCATTGTGTTTCCTGGATTTGTTTCAGTTGATTACTCTCTTCACAAGGGGATGAGGAGTAACAAAAATGGGTATTTCTTAATGCAAATCAAGGTCACCACCTCCTCTCAAGTGTGCTGGGTCAGTGGTTTATGCCACTGGATTTAGAGCACTAACCACAGCAGTCTTGGGTTGATTGCCTACTTGTGTGTTGTCCAAGTCCTTGGGATACGTAGTCAAAGTGTTGAATGCAAATCTCTGCTAAGAGAGCCCAAGGTTTCTACTGATTATGACAAATGAGGGAAACCATTGAGCCTATGTTCCATTGAATCTGGCTTACTTCACTTAATATGATTTTTTCTAAGTCTTTCCATTTTCTAACAAATGGGGCGATGTCATTCTTTCTTTCTTTCTTTTTCTTTCTTTTTTGCCAGTCCTGGGCTTGAGCTCAGGCCTGAGCACTGTCCTTGGACTTTCTCAAGGCTAGAGCTCTACCACGTGAGCCTCAGCACCATTTCCGTTTTTTTTCTATGTATGTGGTACCAAGGAATCGAACCCAGGTCTTTGTGCATGCTAGGCAAGCCCGCTACCACTAGGCCAAACTCCCAGCCCCGATGTCATTCTTTCTGACAGCAGCATAGAATTCCATTGTGTACAAATACCACATGTTGATGATCCATTTGTCAACTGAGGGACATCTGGGTTGGTTCCATATCTTTGCTATGGTAAATAGTGCTGCAATGAACATCATTGTGCTAGTGGATTTAGTATGCCCTTGTTTCTGGACGGTTGGATAAATGCCAAGTAGTGGAATTGCTGGGTTAGAGGGGAGCTCTATGTTTAGTCTTTTGAGGAACTGCCATACTGCTTTCAATAGTGGTTGAATGAGTTTGCACTCTCACCAACAGTGTAGTAGTGATCTCTCCTGGCTAAATCCCCTCCAGCATCTGTTATTAGTTTTCTTGATCCTGGCCATTCTAACTGGAGTGAGGTGGAATCTTAGAGTTGTTTTGATTTGCATTTCTTTTATGACCAGAGATGTGGAGGATTTCTTCATGTGTCTATAGGATATTTTAATTTCTTCTTCAGAGAAGACTCTCTTTAAGTCTTTGGCCCATCTTTTAATGGGATGGTTGTTACTTTGGAGATTAGTTTTGTAGTAATTCCATTTTTTGAGCTGTTGATATATTTTAGATATGAGGCCTTTGTCTGTTGTATGGTTAGTGAAGATCTTCTCCCATTCTGTAGGTTCCCAATTAATTTACTAGCTATGTCCTTTGCCATATAAAAGCTCTGCAATTTAATGCAGTCCCACTTATCCAGCCTTTCTCTGATCTGTTGTGATTCTTGGTCCTTATTAAGAAAGTTTCGACCTGTGCCAAGGAGGCCTAGTGTATCTCCTATTCCTTCTTGTAAAGTTTTCAGAGTGTCGGCTTTTACCTCAAGGTCTTTGATCCATTTGGAGTTAATTCTAGTGCAGGGTGACAAAGAAGGGTCCAACTTTAGTTTTCTGCAGGTGCTTACCCAGTTCTGCCAGCACCACTTGTTGAAGAGGCTGTCTTTCTTCCATTCTATTTTTTTGGCTCCCTTGTCAAAGATTAGGTGGCCCTAGGTCTGTGGTTTATTATCTGGGTCCTCAGGCCATACAGTATGATGCTAAATGAAAGAACCTCTAGGATATAGAAACAAAAGCCATATAATGCCTGATTGTTGTCCTTGATGTACTATGTTATCTCTCATCTCTTTTGCTGTCCCTTGGTTATCTCATATTGTTACAGTATCTCACTTTGTTATGTGATATATTGGATATATTTGTATTTGATTATTTGAAATTGGATAGAGAAGGGGGAAAACAAGGTGAGGAGTGGGAGTGGGGGGGGGGAGGGAAATGGGGACCAAGACATGACAAAGGGTATCAATGTATGTACAGTAATGTACCTTCTATCTTGCGAATATAGTGTAAACCTTCTATTAATTACAATAAAAATATATGAAAAAAAGTGTTAAAAAAAAGTGTTGAATGATTTTTGTCATCAATGAACCCAGTGAAAAGGATGACGGACGTTACTCTCTGTGACCTATAAGGGTCTTGGTAGTCTTGGTCCTACTTCCTTCCAAACTCAGTTCCTCCCCTACAGTTCCTCTCTTGGATTCCTCAAGTGGAATAAAGTGACCGGAAGATTGTTTGTGGCATGTCTTACGGTGAGTTCAGCAGGGAGATGTACATTTTAGCATGCTGAGTTATTGTAACTTCTGGGACAAAGACTCTGCTATTTTATTTTTTGTTGTTATTGTTGAGATGCTGAGAGGAAATTCTAGGGTAAATGTAAGAATAGAGGAAGCGCTAGAGGGAAGGGGTAATTATACCTTTTATAACTTTTATATAATTCTAATATTTGTGTGATGATAACATTGATGTTCCATACCTTACTGAGTGTATCTTGTCTTGGCATAGGTTGTTTTAATGTTAGCCTCCAGTCACAAGCTATTGGAGTAAAGAGATTAGCTGAGTCTTTTCCATGGTGATTTCCTTAAGGGGGAAAAAAAGAAGAGGTGGGATTTCTAGGTGAGAATGTATGAAACTTGAAAGTTCTTGATGTATGCTTACAAATTATTCTATATAGGTTTGCACATACCCCCTAGACTCTGTGAGAATGCCCTTCTCCAGCCAAGAGAGCTTCCTGAGTTCTTGAACTTGGGAATGTAAGCAACCCCTCCTGCATAGTATAGTTCTAGACTGTTCTCAAGAAGCGGTGGTACTGTTGGCCACAGTGGTGCCTAGGAAAAGTATGTCCTAAATTTCCAGTTTGTTATTGTAGATTCAGCAAACCCCCAAATTCTATACTGACTGCATATTACTCTAGAAGACGGTGTAAGGTTAACCCCAGCATTCCTCGTGTTTGCTGTTTAAGAATGAAAATGGAGCTCTGAAATGTAAAGCTGATTCCCGACAGAGTCCTGGGATTCTGATGCTTTAGGCACCCAGAGGGTAGTAGGAGTTTCTCAGCAGTGGACAATGCTTACACAGAGAGCAGTTCTCTGTTCCTTTTCTTCTAATTTTACCTGTCTCTTCTTTTCCTCCTCTCTTTCAGTTTAGTGTCCTTCACTAACCCAAGAGTATAACTGGATTATATCAGTGAGTAAGTGAGATTTGACAGAGTTACAGTCATTCCCGCCCCCTCCCCCCTGTTTTATTGTTGGTCATAGTGCTTGAACTCAGGGACTGGGCACTGTCCCTGAGCTCTTCAGCCCAAGGCTAGTGCTCCATCACTTGAGCCACAGGGCCACTTCTAGTTTTCTGATGGTTAATTGGAGATAAGATTCTCACAGACTTTCCTGACCAGGTTGGTTTTGAAACATGATCTTCAAATCTCAGCTTCCTGAAGTACCTATGATTGTGTGCATGAGCCACTGGTGCCTGGCTTCACCCTTTGTTGTTGAGTCTTAGTTCATCCTAGATTGCTGTAAGCTTCCAGAAAACCAACATAGCATCTAGTTTATCACTGACTCATCCAGCACCCAGCACAGTGCTAGAACTTAATTAAGATACAAATACAGGTTAACTGAGAGGAATTCACACCCCCACTCCTGATAGCATTGTGGAATGGGTTTTAGAAACCGAGTTTCATGGGATAGCTGGAGATTCAGCATGCTTTTTCCCCCTTATGATGATGAAGCATGGTCCCTCCCTGTATGTATTCAGAGAAAATATTGCATTTCTTTGTGAACAATATCTACTATTTTCTCTTCCTTTGATTCACTTTCCTCTGCTTTGTAAATTGTCTCTTTTTTTTCCTTCACTGATCTTGAGCAAGGAAGTTTTATTCATGTTGTTAGCAATATTTATGTTGCCAGTAATTTAGTAGTTACCCTTTGTTTTGGATGATGGTTATTTACTGTGTTTGTCTTTGCTGGCTTATTTCATTGGACTTCACCGTTTTTTTGTTTTTTTGTTTTTCTCCTTTAGTTCACTGCATTGCTGGTTTCTTTAGTTTTTTGGTCTCAGTTGTCACACTTTTTTTATGGCCCATTTACTAACTTTACAATTGCTATAGATTGTCTTAAATAGCTTAAGACACACAATCTTAGGGAACTTGTGATGAAAGTAACTAAAAGAAGCATGTTTCTTCCTCCATTAAGGGAGATTAGTGTTAATTACCAACTCTGCTGCTTTCTTTTTTGTCCTTGAGTATTCCACTATGAACCACTCTAAATGGTAAATCCTATATATTTGTATTTTCCCTGTTACCACAGCAGGAAAAACGAGCTGTTCAAAGAATAACTTATTATTTGGAATACCTTGTCTAGTAGTGGGCTGCATTTGTGCTTTTATTTCATATTTGCACAATTAAAGAAGAATTGTGAAGTTCAACTGAACAAAAGAACCTCTTCCTACTGAAATAAGGAATGGTTGTTATGGAGAAAAATCATTTTCTAGCTCACCTAAAGATGTAGTTTTCTTGGACTTCTCTTCAATCCTCTTTGGGTTCCAGTCTCCTGGTCTGAGAAGGAAGAGGGAGGGATGAGGATGTATAGAATGCACTGGGTGGAAGGTATGTTCCTCAGAGTCTTTACTTGTTTGAACAGTTTTTGTTCTTGGGGCTTGATCAGGGATATCTCCGTGTTTAACATCTGTGGTCCTAGCTGGCCATCTTTATCACAGCAACTTATGCCACTGTTAGGAGAAATAGGCTGGGGAGAAATATATTAAAATACTGCCATTCAGTTTTATTCTTTTTGAAAGCAATAATTATTTCTTTGGGCATTTTCCAAATTTGAAATATGAAAGACTGAAAACTGGCTCTTTGGAGTCTTAGTGAATGCCTAGGGATTTAGAAGTTCCTTAGAAAACCATTCCCAGAGTGTTGTAGACTAGAGGGCTATAACCCCTGAGTCTTACTTAAGAGTTTCCAGTTTCACAGCCTGGAAGATGAAATTGTGTTGGGAGATTTCTTCCCCTGTGAGACTTTCCCTCCTTTGTCTCTGTCTTTATATACTCCCCTCAAAGAACCTCTGTTAAATGCTACATTGTAAGATAATATGTAGCTTAGAGGGAGAACTTGAGAGAAAAGGGTGAAGAGGAGTGAACAGTGTAGAGATTTTTATTCTTTCTATAATGGAACTATTAGCTTTCCTGTGAAAGTTTTCATGAGAGTTGATGCCTAGAGGAAAGACCACAAGACCTTTCCAGGAAGAGCCAGCAACTAGATAAATGACTAATGTCTCCTTTAATCAATTCCCTGAGTCTACCCTGGGCATCTGTTTTCCACTTGGCCTGGCAAGCGTATTTAACAGAGAGATGGGAATCTTTTATCTGCCATGAAACAGTTTGAATACTTAGAACATCACTATGAGCCATACAAAATTGTCAATCCATGCAGATGGGCCCCAGACATCTTCTGTAACATTATGCTTCTGTCCCACTATGACCCAAATGACTTTACAGGTCTTATATGGCCCACAGTGGGCCAGATGCTCTCCACAACTTGATATTCTAAAATATCAGATTCTCTACATAGAAGCTTGCTTGGGAACCCCTAGGGACCTCCCTGTCCTGAACTAGCACCCAGGCATCTAATCTGGCTCAGTACTGTAATAGACTACCACATCATTATGGATACGGGAGGCTGTGAAATTAATCGTCTCAAAACTTGAATGATGCCTAGTCAGCCATTTTCCCCTCTTTATTTTCCCCTTTCTTTATTCATTTCTTTCTTTCTTTCTTTCTTTCTTTCTTTCTTTCTTTCTTTCTTTCTTTCTTTCTTTCTTTCTTTCTTTCTTTCTTTTGTTCTAGTTTTTGAGCCAGATTCTTACTAGGTAGCCAAGGCTGGCTTCAAACTTGAGATCCTGCCTCAGCTCCTGTGCACTAAATTGCATAGTTGGTAATCAGGTTGTCAGTTTGTTGTCTATTCGCTCCTTTACCTGTCACAGATAATGTCCTGGATTCTTGTATCTTTAACTCTACTAATTCTTAAAACTTTACTACTTCTCCTTATTCCTAGGAATAGCCCTTGTTTCTGACTTTAGAGAGAGTCTAGCCATGCTAAGAAAACAACACCACTCCATGAAATCCCATGTGTGCTTTAGAGTCATCCTTTCCTACTTATGTCCTAGTGGCAGAATTTCTCCTCCTGGGTTTCTTAGAGTAGCCTCTTCTTCCTCTAAGTTTGATATCTAATATTTATCAACTGCTAAATGCTTATACATGTTTTATCATCGGTCCTTTCATTTCATGAGGATCAGGATTACATTTTTGAATCTTATCTTCTGATGAGGAAACTGGAGCTTAGAAAGATGGAAAGACTGTCCCATGGTTATGTAGGAGTCAGACTCAGACCTTACTCAAAGGCATTGTCCACCCACCCCCACACTTCTTGCCTTCTCAGAGTCTGCTGTCCATCTGACATTAGCAGCTTCTTTCCATTTTTTCTTCCTAGTCTTTCTGCTAATGCTGTTGATATCTACATCAAATAGGCACAAGAATCTTCTGTCCAAATGATCACCCATTCTCTTAAATCTATCACATCTCTTTTATAACTAAAATTATTGAGTGTTCCACCATATGTATTCTCACATATGTGTGAGACGTGTGTCCACGTCCCTCCCCTTACTCCTTAGCTGATTGTAGTCCAGCCTTACCTGACAGAGGTCACTCCAAAGAGGCCCTCACATTGCCACACACGCCACACACAAGGGTTGCTCCTTGTGCCTTATCTTCCTCAACATGTCTGAATCATTGTATAACATGATTCCTTGCCTCTGTCTTCATGCACCTTCCCTGTCCTAAGATCCTCTTTTTAACTACTCAGTTCTAGCCTCATTTGAGGGCCAGACTTCTCTTCCTGTCACTATAGTGGATATGGGGTCCTGCCCAAGCTTGCTCTCTCTATAGCTTCGATTACTGTCTACAGGATGGCAAGTCACAACTCTTTTTATCTTCTACCCTTTGGGGGTCTGACTACCAAGTGAGTATTGATGTCCCTCTGCCTGCTGGATTTGTTATTTTGATTGGAATGATTTGGTTGGATCTAAGTGAAATTGAGTTTGCTTTACAGAAGACAAGATAAAGAGATTAAAATATTGAGCTCTGTAGTCAAGCCTAATTTTGCTATTGGTTGTGTGTTTGTATCTCATGTGTGGAATGGGGGAAATGATAGCCTCTACCCTACAGAGTCATTGTCAGAATTCAATGGACTGAAAGCAGTGTCAGATGCAACTGATGTGGTAACTAGCTTCAGTGGCTATTATCTTCTACCCTGGCCCTACCGCCTTGAGCAATACAGCTATAGCTGTGCCATTTGCCCAGCCCTGTAGTCTCTTCTTTGGAATTTCTTATCTCAGTGAGCATAACTGAGATATGGCACACACTACCTAATATGTCTGAAGTGTTATCTCACTTTATCATGACTACAACCTTCTAAAGTAAATGGAGATTATTCTTTAACATCTATAAAAATGAAGCGTCCAAGGTTAAATAACTCAAATGTACTCTCACAATCACTGGAATTTATATTTAAACCCTCTGACCTCCACACTCAGACTCTCAGCATTTGTATTGCATCTTTCTACTGTCTCTGCAACCTGGCCAGAAACATCTTTTATTTTTCCTTTCTTGTCGCCAACCCTAACGAAGTCAACCTGCCAGCTTGACTGCCTGCTTATGGTGAGATACCACTTCTTTCTCCTGCTTGTCTTGGGTTCTGACTCTGTAGTGTCTTGTTAAGATTGCAGTGGTGTCCTAGTTCATCTACTGGCTTTTCCCATTGCTCCTTTCCCCATTGCTCTGCAGAACCTCAGAGGTAGGTGTTCTTTAGCTACCCTCTCCCAAGATGTTTTTCTGCCAGTGTTCAAAATCTTTGACATAACAACTCTACGGCCATTCACTGCCTTGTTTCTGGCATCTCTTGAACTTCACTCATGTCTTGCCACATCTCCCCTAATAAGGCAAAGTCTGGCTTATTGAACTCTTGAGCTTTTGCGTACTTACAGCATGTGAGTGAAAGAATAGTGTAGGTTCTCAGCAGTAGGAGTCTGTGCAATACACTGACTGTCACAGACTAGGGCAAGGGCCCCTCCCCTCTAGGCTGATGGGTCCTCTTGCATTCCATATTGTGTGACATTGTGTTTGATAAAAATATGCATTTAAGTAAAATGTCATGTTAGGTGTTTTCACTTAGACCTTGAGACCATGCAACTCCTTAGCAAGTGGTAATGTTTGGAAGTATAGATTTTTGTACTACCTATGTTTATTCAAGCACCTCCTTCCCTGCCCCCTCCTTTACTGTCCTGCTTTGTAAAATGAGGGTGATATATGTGTGTACCTCCTCCTAAGATTGGGAGAACAATGTGAGCATTGTATATTCTGCATGTCAGACACAGAATTTGCATTCTATAAGCAACCCTCATTGTTTGGGGTTTTCTGCCAAGCTGATATCTTAGTGTAGCAGTTGGCTTCTCCCTGTGTGCGTGGGCAAAGCAGTATCCACCAATGGTCACAGTGAACGGTGGGTCACTGGAAATAAAAACGGAGACTAAAACCAAAAAGAACAGTGAAATTCTCTAGTTTCAAAAATATTTTGCCCAGTAATACTTTCTGACTCCCAAACAACTCTAGAAATACTAAACTATATAATTCTGAAAATATCACCTAAGAAACTTTCTAAGCCATATGTTTATTGTTAAGTTAGAAAAAAAAAGAGCACAGCTCGATTTTAATGAATCCTGTACCTACTTAACATTACCACATTCAGGCTGGACTCCATGGCAGACAAATGCTTTTTCTTATGTATTTAGATGACTGATTTTTTTTCATAGATGGCAATGCTGGTAATAGTAGATTATTTTCCTTGGACAGTAGATAAATACAGTCCTAATAAAATTTCAATGAAGGATTTAGTTTGTATTTTGCATTACAAACTTTTGTGCTCCTTTATATAATGAATCAGGGAAGGATACTTGGAAACAGGCTGTTAGAGGTTCATATCTATGACATTGGACAAGTGATTTGATGAATCTGGGCTAATCTGATAAATGCAGATATTGTTTGCTACCTTAAGAATTTTCCTGAAGAGTAAAAGGAGGTAGCATTGGAAGTCTCACAGTCCCTACTGTGTCCTCCATTCTGCTTACAAAAGCAACCAGACACCATACTCTAAATATTAGCCCAAATTAAAGTGAAAAGAGATCTGTTTGAAGTATTTGTTAGATTCATATAAAAGTAACTTGGTTGCCAACCTGGATTTGTACATTATCCAAGGAAAACAATTTATGCAGAATTTTTTCCATGGTTCAACTTTCTAGCTATATCCGCAATCTGCCACACCAGGAATTTGTCTAAATTGAACATTTCATGCTGTTTAATTATAATGGTGAAACCTTGCAATAATTTTGATATTTGGGAATCACCTTGTGTTTTGAGTATCTGAGTGAGCTCTAAAATCCCCAGTGTCCAACAGACCCCTCTCCTTCCCTCCTCTCTTCTTTTCTCTCTCTCTTTTTTTAAAAAATTTAAACAATGACTGCAAATTTGTTGAATCTTATAACTTGCAGTAAGGCCTGTGTTATAGAACTATGAATTTGAGATGGATCATGACAGATTTGTGCACACTATAATTAATTACCTGCAAGGTAGCAAAACCTGACTGATGTTCACAATTATGGTTATTATCTATATTCAATAATATTAAAAGCATGCAATGCTTTGCATGATAGCAGGACTACCTTTGGGGGAGTGTTTGCTTCATGAAATTATTGTGAAATGTGCCATATATAAACAGATCAAATGATTTGTGCATGACCATTTTTTTTAATTACCTTATTGCTTTTATTCTGATGTGTCCTCCTGTTAAAGTTATTGTCTTAATTGTTATCTGTGCTCTTTCTTTCTCTTTCTCTCACTCCCTGGCAGTCTTTTCCCTATAAAAGGACCCATCTGTCTAAGGTAGAGCTTCTCCATTTTTACTTACTCATCAGTGACTAAGCTGCATGGAGTAGACATGCTTGTCATTTAAAAGTTGCATTTAATTCTGCCTTTGAAAAGTACAGTGACATTTTGTTTTCCTGCAAGTCAAATTTATTCTTTTCCATCTGAGTTCAAGCACCCTGAAGTATGCCTAATCGCTAATCATAGTTATAGAGCAAAAAATGCATTTAAAACATGCTAATATGTGGTAATTAAAAATAATACTTGAAAAACAGATGCTCTCGGTAATATATAATTCTATGTACAGAGAAAGAAGAAAGCTCTCTCGCAAAAGTGACTTCTTTTCATTTGATTTTATTAGACTTGAATTTGAGAGGCAGCAGCGTGAAGAACTTGAAAAATTAGAAAATAAAAGGTAAGCCATGTGGGGTTTGAGCTTCAACAGTACTGTCGTCTCTGCATTTCTCTCTTCACATCTTGGGCTGACTCCATCTGTGCCTGTTCCAGTGTTGCTTATAGGTAATGGCTTAAGTAGTTGGGCTTTACTTCCTGTTTAAAACTTTAGAAAAGTACATCTCCAGATACTTGTGAGAAAGAGGGAATGGAGCCAGTAAGCACATTTAATATTACAAATATATGTTTAAATGTGACTTAAAGCCTATTTTTTTAATAATGTCCCTTATGTTTTTAAAAAGACAAAAGACTCAATGATGAAAGAACAAGTAAGCATTAAATACTCTTCCTCCTTTTCTGGGGCTAAAGATTATAACCAGGACCTTGCATATGATCTACACCCCTAGCCCTTTTTTGGTGGTGGGAGGAGGAGTGGCTGTTCGTTTAATTTGTTTTGAAATATGTCTTATTTGTGGCACACTGTGGCCTGGAACTCATGATCTTCCAGCTGTGACAACACACCCAGCTACCTATCCCCTGTCTTCTTAAAAATCTTCCCTATGTTATTAAACTACCAGTATTTCCCAACCTCTAATTAGCCACAGAGAACTAATTTGCAGTGAGACATCTATTTTCTAGACCCTGGAGTGTAAATGTCACACATGAGTCAGTTTCCCTTCCAGCCTCACACAGGGTAAGGGGGTTTGCTTCCTCAGAAGATGGAGGCTGTATGCACCCAGTCATTTCATGCTTTTCAATGAAGCAATCCCAACCCCTTCTTCCTTGAGTTGGCACCCTGTTGAACGTCAGTTGTATTCAAGGTAAAATATATCATCTAACTCCCCAGGGTCATGCATTTGAGTGTTGTAGTGTGGATTTCAGTGATTTTCAGTGTTATGCATTAATAAACTAATATTTGGGACCATTTGGTGATCCCCTCTAGTCCTAAAATAGTAATTAAATGCTAAGCAGCATGTAGTTATTTGAGCTGGAAGAATGAACTGTTGATTTTCTTGACTTTGATATTTGACCCCGGTGAAGACAGCATGAGCATTTTTATTTAGTGTCACTTTGTAACTGAACTTCTGTGGAGTTTAAGTCATTGGGCTGACTAAAATTATTCACATTTAAATTTAAATTGGACATGGTTCTTTCTCTTTGCGCTCAGGGGGCTCTTTTTAATTATATCATGCATAACACATTATGATTCTGTGTTCCACAAAGAAACGAAATCAGGCTACTTTAGGAGAGTAGGTAGATGATATGTTGGACAGTTAATAAAAAAAAAAAAAAGAATGTGCTACTGCCAATTTGAAAAGAAGGCCCTTTTCTTGTAATGAAGGATTTGGCATTGTGTTGTGTGCATTTCCAGAATGTTCTAGTTAGAACAATGATTGAACGTCATGATCAAATAATGATCCCTGTTTGCCTTGCAGGAAACTCATTGAAGAAATGGAGGAAAAGCAGAAGTCAGATAAAGCTGCCCTGGAGCGGATGCAGCAGGAGGTAGAGACTCAACGCAAAGAGACAGAAATTGTGCAGCTCCAGATCCGCAAGCAGGAGGAGAGCCTCAAACGCCGCAGCTTCCACATTGAGAACAAACTCAAGGACCTGCTCGCTGAGAAGGAAAAGTTTGAGGAGGAAAGACTAAGGGAGCAGCAGGAAATGGAGCTGCAGAAGAAGAGACAGGAGGAAGAGAGCTTGCTTCGCATCAAAGAGGAGCTTCAGCGCTTACGAGAACTGAACAACAATGAACAGGCTGAGGAGGTGCAGATATCCCAAGAACTGGACTGGCTCCACCGGGAAAAAGATGAGCAGTGCGCCAAGATGCAGCTGGAAAAAGAGAGACTGGAGGAGAAAGAGAAGGAGCAGGTGCTGCTTGTGGCTCACCTGGAGGAGCAGCTTCAAGAGCAGCAACAAATGACCCCACTGCTGCAGCTGGGTGAGGTCCAGTGGGATATGGAAGGCATTCGGGAAGCCCTTCTGCAGGCCAGGGAAGCCCAGGCTGCAGGGGATCAAGATGGTGAGGAGCTGGAAAAGGCTCAGCTCCATTTCTTGGAGTTCAAGAGAAGGCAGCTTGTTGAACTGGCAAAGATGGAGAAGGAGCTGGTCCAGCAGAAAGACCTCCTGAGAAAAGCAGTCCAAGAAGAGCAGAAAACTCTGAAGCATCTCAAGTATGAAAACAATGAGCTGTCTAGAATAGTAGAAACAAATGATGGTAGTGTCTCAAATGTCACTGGTGTGGCTGAAGATTTGGAACAAATAAAGGCAGCAGAGTACAGGCTACAGTCTAAGGAACATCAGCTACAGTACCTTCTGCAAAATCATTTGCCAGCTCTGTTGGAAGAGAAGAAGAAAGTACTTGAAATCCTTGACCAAAGCACTCTGTGTTTAGACAATACTCTTTATGAAGTCGAAAGGGAAATGGAAGAAAAAGAAGAACAGGTTGCACAGTACCAAGCCACAGCCAGTGAGCTACAGCAACTCCAAGCTACCTTTGAATTCACTGCCAATGTGGCCCGGCAGGAAGAGAGAGTAAGGAAGAAGGAAAAGGAGATTCTGGAGTCCCAGGAGAAGCAGCAAAGAGAGGCCCTGGAGAGGGCCATGGCCAAGTTGGAGAGGAGACAATCTGACGTGCAGAGGCACCCCGCCCGGGGCCTGGAGATCCAAGAACAGAGGCAGAAACTCACCACCGTCAGAGGCAGCAACAGTGAGCATGCAGGACTCCAGGCTGAGCAGGAGGCCCTGGAGAAGGATGGAGAGAGGTGAGAGGAAAGTAGGGCTACTGTGACATAGAGTAGGGGCTCAGTGGTAGTTCCTTTCCTGTCCCTTAAGATATATTTCTTAACATCTTAAAGTCATAATTTTTTCAAAATTTTTATAATCTATAATATATAAGCAAATGATATTGTACTTCTAGAATTGTTGGTCCAATGTGGGAAAAAAACACAAAAAACTAAAACCCTTCCACTGACTTATAGAATTAATGAATACATTCATAAGTCTGAGCAAGCTTCATTCTCCATCCCTCCTCTGTCACTTCCCCTCTCCCCTCTCTCTTATCCTTTCCTGTGCCCTCTGTACTGTCCCTCTCATATTAACCCTCTCGTCCTCTCCGTATATCTCCCCTCTCCTCTCTTCCTCCTCTGTAACTTCCCATGAGGTATTTAGGTTTTTAAAGCAGGGTCTGTCACACCCCCAAGTTGATGATTTCCCAACCTGGAAAGAAGTCTAATACTTCCCTCATACCTATTGAGTCACACTTGAGATGAGGCCTCAGGACGTAGTGTTAGAAAAACAACCTATCAACCCCACAGACAAACTCTGCAGATAATTGTGAACACAGTGGGATATTCCAGCATGGTTGTAGCTATCCACATCTGACTATTTTCTATTATGAAAAGTAAAACAGAGAAAACAGCAAACTTTATGGTAAGGGAAATATTTTATTATTCTTTGTTGATTACCTTTAACCAGGCTTACCAACTGTAGGTGAATGGATACAGAAATATGAAAGCAGCTTTTCTGGTAGTCCTGAAGGTATGATGCTAGGATTCTCAGAGTGGCCATAAAACACTTTGTTTGAATGTTACTTAGTTTGGTGAGCTACAAGAAGTTATACTCTAGCCCACCACTGGTGGCTCACATCTGTCATCCTAGCTACTCAGGAGGGTGCGATCTGAGGATTATGGTTCAAAGCCAGCCAGAGCATGAAAGGCCATAAGATGCATCTCTAGTTAATCTCTAGAAAATAGAAATGACACTGTGACACAAGGGATAGGATGGTAGTCTTGAGCTGAAGTGCTCAGGGACAGTGCTTAGGCCCAGAGTTCAAGCCCCACAACCGACCAAAAAAAAAAAAAATGTACTCAGGCCCAACCCCTTCCTACCAGAATGGCCTAAGGCAAGATGTTTCTTCTTTGACCCTCACTGTCCACATAGAGTTGGGTGAGATCAAACACTTCTGAATTTTTGTTTACTTTCAGATCCATTGGTCAGTTGGGATCTTAATGGAAGCTTAGGTTGGAAGGCCTAGAATATCACTTTGTCCCACCTTCAACACTACCACTTCAGCAGAAACCCTACTTGCCCGAAGTCCTTTACAGCTTGTCATTTGGCAGGGGTGTAGGGTCTCTGAATGAAGACAAAACCTACTGTGGACTTTGCCTCTCATCTTTCCTGAGGTCATCGCAACATCTTTTAAATGATCAGCTTATACTGAATATTATATTTGAAACTACTCTGTAATCATTCCTTTTAGGCATCATGCCTTTATTTAGAGAAATAGGTTGGAGATTTAAGAAAACTATTGCAGGTATGTAAATATAATTGCTGGACAAGGCTACAGCCCCAGGGAATTTAAAAGTAGTAAAGGGCATGCTCTCAATTTGTGTCCTGTAGTGCCCAATAAGAATGCAGCATGAGCTTTTAGCATGATGACCCTGGCTTTTGTCAACCATTCGTTTAGTACTAATACTCAGTAAGAACAGACATGAGCGTGATTTTGTGTAAGTGGTTTCCCAATGCCAGCATTCTCCAAAACCCACACAAAGGAGACCTTTGTGGGTTCTGATGAAATAAACTTTTCTAAGATCTAGTTCAGCCCAATAAACTTCAGGTTATCTCCGAATCCCCCAGTATGCTCTAAGAGACCTGACTTAGACCCTTGTAAAATTTTGTAAGTATAAAATAGTAAATTCATATGAAAGCAGACTGGACAACAGTATACCCAGTGTGATTTTTCCATTGTCTTCTAGTGCTTTATGAATAAGGTAGTTTTATGCACAGGCACGTATGAACGCATATACTCAGCTAGTACTGGAACTTCAACTTAGGGCTTGGGTGCTGTCTTTTAGCTTTTTACTCAAGTCTGGTGCTCTATCACTTAAGCCACAGCTCTACTTCCAGCTTTTTGGTTGTTTAACTGGGGATAAGAGTCTTACAGACTTTCCTGCCCTGGATGACTTTGAATTATGATCCTCAGATCTCAGCCTCCTGAATTGGTTAGAGGTGCCCAGCTCATTCCTTTTATTATCTTCTTTTCCAACACCTGCTCACTTCAGCGGCCCAGCTGAACATGTCAGGCATCCCTCTGTGAGAAATTCTCCTGTTGCCATGGTAGCAAAAACAGAGGAAACCTGTTAGTATTTATTCATATTTTCTTATCAGAAATATGTATGTTGTCACATATATGTTGTCATCTGCTCTTCCATTGGAGTAAGTACCATCATCCTCACTGGAGAATCTTATCTCAAAATGGTTATGAAGTCACTGGGGAACCATTTGGAAGTGTCAGAGCAGCGATTTACATCTAAGTCTATTTCTCATGTAACTCTGAGTCACTTTATTCTCATATCTATGGACCATGTGACTTCCTAGAATATAGACAGGCCAGTTTTTCACATAGAGTATCTTTCTTGGGATGCTCTGTTTGTCCCTTGTCACTTCTCAAAATCTGTTCAAAGGGCCCTGCTCCCTTGGTTTTGGGAAGATTTTTTTTTCCTCTGTTAAAACCTTCAAGGATGTCTCAGAATAATGCGGGTATCTTCTTAACACTAAACATTACCAGTTATCTACTTCTAATCCACTTGCTTTCCTTGCCATGGTTGAGGAGAACCTACCAACTTATAGCACTGTTGAGTGCTTAGTCCTTCCTGTTCTGGAAATACTGAAGGCTCTATAAATTGATACTCAGGAAATGCTTGGCGATCAGTCTGATTTAAATCAGAGACCCGAGTTGTGCCTTCTCTGAAATCCAGGGGTGCTTCCGAAGTAATCCCACCATGATCACGTGTCTGGGAGTTAGTCAAGTTGCTACTGGTTCCCACCATAGAAGGTGGGAAGCATCCTGAAATTAGGATCTGAGTTTTGGAACTCTTGGAAATTATAGAGATTAGCTGACTGTCTTAGTGGATTCATGAAAGACTCAGAATGAAATAACCTGCCGATATTCAATAGTAAGTGTGCTACAGCCCTTAGCTCTATTGGATCTTATGTGTCCTAGGGCCAGATTTGCTAGCAACCTTGGTTCTAGTCTAGCCTGATGGACCCAGATTCAAACATCCTTGGGTGAGCAAGAGAATGGAGGTACGTACAGCTGACCATTATTAGATATATCATTTGCCATTTGGTTCGACAATTCATAACTTATTTCAATTTCTCTTTCCCTTGCTCCTTCCCTCCCTCTCTCCCTTCTTCCCACTGTGTCTCTGTCTGTGTGTGTGTCTCTCTCTGTGTCTTCTCTCTCTGTCTCTCTCTCATACTACTTCTCTTTCCCACTCCCTCTGTGTTGGCCAGTGAATTTCTGTGTTTTCTGGCATAGCTCATTTCTCAGATTGTTTTCTGCACCTGGAGCATCTTTCACCATCATCTCCAAGTGCCAGTTTTCTCTTGCCCTTAGGAGATTCAGAATGGTCTTGCCCATAAAGCTCCTCGTAGTTCAATAATTTCTAAAATCTCTTTGAAGCAGATATCTCATTGTCAAGTAGAAAAATCTTACAGAAACCTAATATGTGGTTCACACAACCAGTGCTTGTTGAATTAGGTATTAGAGACCTAGAATCTCTCACAGCAGCCTCAGGGACTTGGTTTGGAGCACAGTGGCAGTATCTTTCCCATGTGAGTCAAATACTCCAGCTGTAGGATACTAGCAACACTTTTCCTGTACCCTTCAATAGTTCCTTTTCATCTTAACTGTCTTATAGGTATGCAACAACTATTTTACAAGAGGTTAGATCCATTTCTTGTCTGAATCACCTGTGGTTTTTAGAACAATGCTTTACACAAGGCATATGCTTAAGAAATACTACTAATGAACAAATTTATGTGGTTCCTATTTGTTTAGGTTAGAGCATGAAATCCAGCAGTTGAAGCAGAAGATATGTGATGTAGATACGATTCAGAGAGATTATTGTGAGACCCTGGAAGGAAAGACGGCTTCTTCTAGTTTACCATCCAGCACTGAAAAATCTCCCCTGGTTCCCCTGATGGATGCCAGGTACTCAGCATTCAACCGGTGCTGTATTTCCATTGGATTTGATTTAATGATTCTTTATATCCATATTGTCCAGTTTGCTTGTGTTGGGTCTGTCAAAGGCAGCTGTATAATATGGTGCCTAAGAAAAGCTCTGTATTAGCTTCTGCCTGGCTGGTGGTATGGTGAAGGGTAATACAGAGTAAATCAAAGACTTTTGAAAAGTGGTCTGCCAAACCCAATGAATCTTGATGCACATAATTTGTGTGAGAGGTGGAATTAAAAGGTGCAGGGAAGCAGACTTATCCAGAAGGAAGTTTAGTGAAGCCCACTTGAAAACCATGAGATGTAGAATTGAGTTGTATAAAGAAGGATCTTGTACTGATAATTATAGTCATTGATTAAAAACAGGTGAAGAAGCCAGGCAGAGGTGGCTCTTGCCTTATAATCCTAGCTACCAAGGAGGCTTGAGATCTGAGAATCAAGATTTGAAGCCAGCCCAGGCAGGAAAGTCTCTACAGTTAACCACCCAAATGTCAAAAGTGGAGTTGTGGGTCAAGTGGTAGAGCTCTATTCTTAAGCACAAAAGCTCAGGGACAGTATCCAGGCTCTGATTTTAAGCCAAAATAAAAACAAACAAAAAAAATGATGTAATGTTGTAGTAGTATTTTCAAAATAATCATGTATAGTGTGAATTTATTATAGATAAATATAAATATATATTAGAGATATATACAGATATATATAGATATACAGGTATATAGATATATATTATAGATATATACAGAATTTTGCTATAATCAAATGACTTATAACTTAGGTGGCCTTGTAAATTGCTCTGTAGCCTATATGACTCAGATAAATCAAAATTCTTTGCTTATAAGAAAACTGATTTCCTCAGCCCCTTCTGTACCAAGGGGATATTTCTAACTGAATCTAAGGAAATGAGTATCTGAATACTAAGATGTATTCAGAATGGTATAAGCCTCCTCTGTAACCTTTCATTCAGTATAGGTCTATATTTCCCATGTCACTATTAAAATTTCAATAACAGTCAGGGGAAGTCATAGAAAATGGCTTTAATTCATATTTTTAGTTGTGTTTGATACTAAAAGGTAAATATTCTACTTCATTTGGGCTTGTGTTTAAAAAATTTATCTTTTTGCCCAGCATTTTACAAAATTGTTTATTTGTTGGTCAGTAGCACAAAAATGTTTACAAGATTATGCACTTATTTAAAAAGCAAAAGCAGATTTATTTAGGGAATGGGCCCAGATATAAATGTGGAAAATAATTTAAAATAATCCGTCTACTCAGTGCTTGTAGAATTGTAGGAATGGGGCCTAGAACGGAGTCAAATTTGATTCGGGCATTCCAAACCACTGGAGAGAATTTGGGTTGGAGTAAATTCTCCAGTCTGAATTCTTTCAGTGGAATAATTTAAAGACAGACTGGAGATGGAGCTGAAATTCACTGGGTCAGAGCTAATAGTTATATTTTATACATCATTTCACCGACATTCTATAAGGCACTTGATGTTACTTGACAACTGCTTCAAAAGTCAATTGTTTCTGTCTTTCACTCTGTCTTGGCCCTGAGCCAGATAGCTTGGAAGGTGGAAGCCATTAAGAGGGCCGGCCAGGTACAGGTAACCAGGCTGGATACCAGGCAGACTAGGAACAATGCAAGATTGTAGCATATTGTTCTATCTGAATAGTAAAGATCTATAGAGAGTATGGCTACTTTTTATTCTTTGTAATCTTGCTAATTGAAGGCTTGAATTGAGAAATAGCCATCCTTTCTTTCATCCTCTTCTATGTGAGAAAATAGTGTTCTGTGTTGTGTGTTAGATCTCAGTTCAGAGTCTTTGAGTCATAGAGACCGATTTTCTCCTTCCTTGCTCATGTTCCCATTTAGAAAATATAGAGATTTGGATGGGATAATTTAATACTCTTTCCACTGTTAATATTCTTTTGTTTGAAGTTGTGTCTCATTTAGAAAAAGCCAGAGTGATCACAGAGCATTAGATAACATAGAAAGAAGAAAATGATTGAAATCCCCAAGATGTTTTTATTATTTAGAATGTGGCTCCTATAGAATGAGACACTCTATTGTGAGGAGTATCATGAAGAACAATGTGGGAGCTTCGTGTGGTTAGAAAGCCTTCAGATTTGTCCCGTTGCCATGGCTTTCAGGATCAGTGCTTACATTGAAGAAGAAGTCCAAAGACGTCTTCAGGACTTGCATCGTGCCCTTGGTGATGCCAACAACTCATCCGCAGATGTGATGAAGGTGAGCTGATTGAGCTAAGTTCTGTTTGGGGGATGAGTCTGGACTTTCTCACTTACAATATTGATCACCAGTTCTATACGTATATTTCTGTAAATTGGATAATTCCATTCTTTTTGATGACTTAATGCCATTGTGTGTATATTCTACATTTTCTTTATCCAATCATCATGGGTACACACAAGTTGATTCTATGACTTTGCCATAGGGAATCATGCTGCTATAATACAAACTGCAGGCACCCAAGAATAGTGTAGCTAGAGACTATGTATTTTTTATTTTTAACTTTTTGTGGTATCTCCATACTAACTTCCACAGTAGAAAACAATTCATTTTAACCTGCAAATTAACAAATAATCCTCACAAAATCTTACTTGTAATAATATCCCTAGACTTTTAAGATTAGGAAGTTTTCCTGTCAGCAGTTTTCCTCCCAGCAGATAAATCAGTGAGGATCATGTTTACCTTGGGAATATAAATTCTACAGAAGAGTTGTCACTTTTGTCCTCATAAATACTTCTAAGCAAACTAGTTTTGCACCTCTCTTTAACGTTATAATTTAATATAGAGGGCTTTTTATTTTCTTTTCAGGATAATGAGAAACTTCACAATGGCACCATTCAACGTAAACTAAAATATGAGGTAGGTAATGATTTTTCAGATTGATAGGGTCGCTTAAATTATGGCATGCTTGTGTGATTAAATTTTCTTAATGTTTAGTTGCATAATTAGAATTTTGAAGTCCCTGTGATATTAATGGCTAATAGGGAAGGCAAGCTATTATATGGACTTAAAATTAAACGGAATCCTGCAGGTTGAAAATGGCTTTGGCTTCATTTGAATGGCATGTAGCTGAGGTGGAGTGGTGCCCAGTTTCTCATTTGTAACAGTATCCTATCCTTGGTCTGCATTTAAAAGGTAGAATTACATAATGAGAATCAGATATGGGGTTTGGAAGTGAAACCGAGTACTTCTCGATGTTTTCAAAACCCTGTTCAGTTTATGAACTGTGAGTTGGCCACATTACAAAGGAAACACTCTTGATTGATCGGCTTATTTCTCTGGTAGATTGTCAAACTGATGTTTATTTGGGCATACATTTTATAGGGCTGTATTTATATGTGCTTCTACTAAGGGGCATGTCTTGTATGGTCCAAAATTAAAACAAAACAAATAAAAAAAGCCACATAGTAGAAATCTTCTCCCTAGTATCCCTGCATTATTAACAGGGAGCAAACAGGAGAATGCTGCATTGTGGGTTTAAGTGAATTAGACCGCAGCCGTCCTTGCTTGCCAGTAATGACATTATCCTCCTCTGGACACCCTGTAGCAAGTAACCGAGGCACAGCAAAGATGTTTTCCTCCATTCCCTTGTGGTCTTCAGTGCTGGGCACACTGGATAATTCAGTAGACCTTCATGGTGATGATTTGTAGATAACAGTGGTAACAGTCTAGCCGGAGGATACCATTAAGAATTACCATGAAAACAAGGACACAAAGAGAGAAGCATGGCCAAATTGGAGTTTTGTACATTTCTTTTGTTTTGCTGGCTGATTTTTCCTTATGTATACACTGATTTATAATTTTGGGTATGTGCTCAAGCAACTAATGTGGCCTCTTAAACATGGGTTCACAAGTGTTGGGATTTAATGTAAAAAAAAAATGAAGTCTTAGACCAAGAAATGGATACTGTGGATCAGTCCTATACAGATCTACTTCTATCAAAATACTCAACCATTGCTAAGATACATAAGATGGAAATTGCCGGGGTATAAATAAACCAGATCACCTATTCTGCAATCATGTCAATCTTGGCTTATGTGTTAAACCTCTGAATTTAATTTGCACAATGCAATCAATGGCTGCAAGAATCACGTGTAAACAATTTGCAGAAAGTGATGGCATGTCTCCATTTGAACTTCTTTTGACATCTTAAACAGAAAAGGCAGTTGCGGCCTTCAGAATATACTGCCTCACAGCTGCCCAGAGATGCTTCCATTGACACTTCCATTGTCATTAGAGAAGAGAGGAGGGAGGTGGATCAGAACAACCCCCAGAACCACCCTGTGACATACAGCATTGCAGGCCCCAAAGCTGCCTCTTGCATCTCACAAGACAGAAGGGATCTGTCCTCAGTTGTTGAGCTGCTACAGGATTGTGGTTACAAACATGGCTATCTTGAGGCCCCTGGCCACTTTGAGCCAAAATATTTTCATATGCTTAACAGAAGCTGCACCAGAGATGCAGATGAGTTCCAGGGTAAGCCAGAAAACATTAGTGAACTGATGAATCATGAAGACGAGCACAGCTTGGGAGTCGAGTCCAGCTGGACACTGCTGCAACACACATCGCAACAACTCTCTATAAATAGTGGAAGCAGGCAGACCAGTCATAGCAGGGTGCTCTGCTTTGTTCTCTCTGAAAGCACTTCTCCAGAGGACAGTACATCCGCCTGCGCTCCACAGAGCCCAGGGGTCCCCACGTTCCATTGGAGGCAACAAGATGAGAAAGAGTTTGCTGCTAAAAAGATGAGCTCCCCAGCCTCACAGATCGATATTGGGGTGGAAGGAAACAATGCACTGGGATATTTTTACCGCAAGTTTTCAGACCTTTATAAAGATACCAGCAGTCACCTTTGGCAGGTAGGCACAAAGGTGATGC
The DNA here is from genome assembly GCF_031878675.1 of Megascapheus bottae. NCBI lineage: Eukaryota > Metazoa > Chordata > Mammalia > Rodentia > Geomyidae > Megascapheus > Megascapheus bottae. Next base: position 17,143,043 of record NC_143526.1, read on the forward strand.
ACCAAGCCAAGCATATGGGAAGCCTGTGTGACCCGAATGGGCTCACCAATCAGGTGACGACATTTGTGAAAGGACTGCCGTTCCTGAGGCACCTACCACTGGACATGCCGTGGAGGTCACCCGTGGCACCATCTTATCCCAAAGCTCAGGCTGGTAGCAGCAACAGTGAAGAGGCCCGAAACCCAAGGACCCCAGAAATCCCTGGGCCTTTCACAGCGTCTGCCCCTACAGCTGCAGGTTTACCAGACTCCTCACCAAGTTCAGTTATCCATCTAGAATACAAAGATGCTCCGAAGAGCTCTGCCTTTAAGCAGAGCTTTGTCCAGTTCCCAGGCGCCATGCTACCACTTCAGGGGGACTGTGTAGATGAACTCTTCCAGCAGTTGACTGGTTTACTTCCAGAATGTGTGGGCCGCACTCAGGAAGTCAAAGGTATCTACTGGCTCCATGTTGCCAACTGCACGGAACCGGAACCTCAGCCAGCATGCTTGCTTCTCCTGCCCTCAGCTGTATATGCGCTGGTCCTGTCAGGTCCCAGCCCCAGCTCAATGAGCATCTTTCATGCCCTCCCTCTTTCTGCACTACAGGAGATTCAAGTCGGCTTTGGTGGGCAAAGCATTCGGTTGCTGGGCTCTGCAGAGGGTCTCCTTCTGACTGTATTCACTTACAACAAAAAGCTCTGTCAACACCTGTGCTGGAGCCTCCTGTGTGTCCTGCTGTCTGAGGCTGAAGCTGCTGCTTACGCAGCCCACCCCCTACTCCAGCAAGATCTGGTCCAGCTCTCTCTCGACAGGGAGGCAGAAGTCCCCGACTTAGTGTTGGCAAATGGAATTCACTTGTCATCCCAGTTCCAGGCAACCGGGGTTGATATGATTTACTTTCTTCATGGAAATATGGAGGTCAGCATCCCTTCTCTAGCCGAGCTTCGGTTACTGCTCTACACCACGGTCAGAGTCGAGGGCGAGTGTGAAAGCCACTCCCCGTGCCAGTCCCTAGTCCTTCTGAACACACACATCGCGCTGCTGAGGGAGGATCGTGTGTTTTACCCACGAGCTCGGTCTCTAACCACGCTCCCTCCTCAGACACAGTTTGAAGTGATCAGATGCCGTGCTTTAAGTGAGTGTAGGGGTGTGATTGTTCCAGAAGAGAAACACTTACCAACAGTAGAACTTATCTTCTTTGGGAAACTCAGGCTTGCTACAAACTCTGGACAAAGTTCTCCTGCACACATTCAAGACACCCCTAGTGCCTCATTTACTGCCCCCCAGTGTCTTCAGGGTGGCCACAGTGAGTCCCCTGAGGTCTGGAAACTGACTTTCAATTCTCAAGATGAAGCTCTTTGGCTAATCTCACATTTGACAAGACTGTAGGGAGGGAGGAGACTTGTCAAGGTGCAAGAGCATTTTATTTTGAGATCTTTAAAAAGCAGTATAAAAACAATCAAGGGGATATGACTGTCTTGGTGAAGCTAATCGAATTGGACTTGGAAAGCAGTGGATCTCTGAAATTGAAAGTGTAAAGATTTTTAAATACAGTAAAATGAAAAGCACCAGTAGCAGAGAACCGATACAAAGATCTTTATTGCCACCTGTTTCATTTTCTTGGAACTCAAACTTGTAAATTTAGGTCTGCCTTGTTATGTGTCAGTGATTAAAACTTTCTGATGATTTAGCTCTGCATCCATTTATTTTTTTCCATATATTTTTATTGTAATTAATAGAAGGGTTACATTATATTCACCAGATGGAGGGTACATTACTTCACAAACATTGATACCCTTTCTCATTTATAAGGCTGTGGCTTGGAAGCTTGTCTGTTTGCACTACTTGAAAAAAAAAAAAAAATGCCCAGTCTGGCAGTGACTTCCATTGAGAGGCTTCTTGCTAGTGGTGACAGGGACAGCTATGTGGTTGTAACCACACAGTGCTCCATCTAGCTTGCTGTGTGAGCCCCAGCCTCTTCCACATTCGGGGGCTTGAACAGCCAGGCCTGCCCTGCACCACCTCCCTCCTCAGCTAATTACCTGTTCCTTTCTCCTTTCATACTTTCTCACTATTCCCTTTTATCCTGTGTGGTTCACCGTACAACTTCTTCCATATTCTAGTTCTTCCCAAATTTTTTTCTTGTTTCCGTTTCAGTAAGGTTGTTCATCTCAGAGTCTGTTTTCTCATGGCTTTCTTCTACTGTCTTCTCAGATACATAGCCTCCTCAGAAAGCGTTCAGTACTTTTTCCCTCTTACCAAACCCATCACTCATATCTGTTGAACAAAGTGTTCTGCTGGCCTGGGGTGAGCGCACATCATCTGTGTCTGCCTGGGGTGAGTATTCTTTCTCCACAAAGCTCTCTTCAGTAGTCAGCTACCTCCTCCTCTGAGGCTTCAGGCTGCGCCTTTGGGGGAATCTCTCCCTGTCTCCTCTGATCGATCCTTTCCTTGCTGGCTACATTGGTTCAACAATCCTGGGAGCAGCCAGATAGTATATTTTGTACTTACTTTTTCTTTCTTTCTTTCTTTCTTTCTTTCTTTCTTTCTTTCTTTCTTTCTTTCTTTTCTTTTCTTTCTTTCTTTCTTTTCTCTCTCTCTCCCCCTCTTTCTTTCTCTCCTTCCTTCCTTCCTTCCTCCCCTCCCTCCCCTCCCCTCCCCTCCCTCCCTCCCCTCCCCCCTCCCTCCCTCCCCTCCCTCCCTCCCTCCCTCCTGTCTGTCTCTCTCTCTCTCTCTCTCTCTCTCTCTCTCTCTCTCTCTCTCTCTCTCTCTCTCTCTCTCTCTCTCTCTCTCTCTCTTTCTCTCTCTCTCTTTCTTTCCCTCCCTCCCTCCCTCTTTCTTTTCTTTTCTTTTCTTTTCTTTTCTTTTCTTTTCTTTTCTTTCCTGGCTGCTCTGCCATTGTTCTCCTGCCTTTTCAGTGTCTTTCTGAGACTACAAGTCTCAGAAAGGGTGAGGCAGGCCTTTGGTTTCATGCACTCTCCTCCAGTCATCTGAGAGCTTGCTCAACCTGAGATACACAGTAGTGTCTCACAAAACTGAAAGAGTAAAAAACTGGCATTACACCATTCCATTGTTATGCTACAGTCTTTGGATGGTTTACAAGATAAATGTTGTTCCTTCTTCATTTCTATTTCTAATGACAGGGATGGTAACAAAATGTAGCCTGCCTAAAAACTTGACATCTTTTTAGCCAGAAGTACCTCCCTTTCTCCCCCTCTCCCCCTCTCCCTCTCTCCCCTTCTCCCCTTCTTCCCCCTCCCACCCCCTCTCTAATAAAGATAAGCTACTCACCTGATTCTATATTTTCATGGTCCCAGATTATGGGGAAATGAATGGAAAACACAGGAAATGGGGGAATATGTTATTGTCTACAAACTCATGACTGAAAATTTAGTGGCTTTGGACCAGTAGTGACTTTACAGTTTGAGGAAATTAGATTTTCTTGATTTAGAGGGAACATGTGTTCATTACTTCCCAGAGTACCCTTCTTCCATCTACCACACCCAAATGCTTTGAACTCTGTGTCAAATACACTATGACTATTAAAACCAGTCATTTCTCATTATCTTGGTTGATTGTTCATCTGTCATTGAAAGAATTCCTAAAACTTATCATGACAGTAATCAATACTGTTTCTCCAAGTTTTCATATTTTCATTTCTTTCAGCTAATTAATTTCACATTACTTTTTTTGAGTGCTTCTACTGAATGTTTTCTCATATAACCTTGAGAAGGAAAATATAATTACCAATTCACAAGAATAGCTACCAGCAAAGGGCTACTATGATCAGGGAAATAAATACAAGAGTAGTTTAGTTTCATGACTTTAACAGAATGCTAATATTGAACAGATTGGCTTGTCCTCCTAGGTACAAAAGCATAATTCTACCATGTTATAAGTCAAGGTCTGCAGTAGGGTTTTTTTTGTTTTTGTTTTTGTGTTTTGATTAGTCATGGGGCTTGAACTCCCGCCTGGGCACTGTCCCTGAGCTCTTCAGCTCAAGGCTACCACCCTACTCTTAAGCCAAGTCCCACTTCCTGTTTGTAGTTGTTAATTAGAGATAAGAGGCTCATGGACTCTTATCCAAAATCCTGTGCTTGGCTTTGAACATTGATCCTTAGATCTCAGCCTCCTGTGTAGCTAGGATTATAGGCGGGAGCCACCACGCCTGGCTTTCAGTAGCTTTTGTAGATGGAATCTGCAGCATATATGAGTGTCACATAAAATGATAATATTCATTATCAGGTCCTCAGCTTTGCAATCCAAATAAGCCACAGTGAGAATAGGTCCAGATCTCATAACATAGGAGAAACAGCCTATAGCACTCAGATTTTTTGCTTGTTGCTTTTCTCACCTAAGCATTGTACAATGAGATAAAATGTGCTGTGTGGATATGAGAGTTTGATTTCCTATCAGTGAAGTATAGGTATTGAAGTTCTCATAATACCTATAGAAGAAACTGGGGAGGTGCCATGTGCTTTTTTCCACCGTGCCATCAACCATAGCAGTCTCCTGGCTCTCTTCAGGTGTTTCAAGCCTACCATTCTCCTACAGTGGAACAAATAGGAAAGTCTATGTCTTCAACCTAATGTAATATTTCTGTTGTAGTGAGTTTCTGAATCAGGACAGAATAGGTTCTGACATGCTTGATTTTTGTGGAGTTTTGGCATTGTTGTAATAGGCATAAACATTTTCATTGTGGGATTTGCTGCTATATTCTAGACAATGCCTCTTTGAGCACTTTGGAAATAGTGATTTCTGCATTTGATTAAAGTCCATTTTGCTCACAGCTGCATGTTTTAGACTTGTGGTTGTTAGGGCGAATTTATTTAGACTTTGTTGAAAAACATTTCAAAACAGTTTGTCTTCCCAATTTCATTTCTATAAAAAAGAAAATGTGCATGCTTTCCCCTTGGAAGAGAACACATAAGCCTTCTGGAAGTAATCGTGGTAAATTTTATGTATATCTTTTTCCCAAATGCTTTGTATGATAAATAGATTTAAATTGCCTTTACTATGGCTTCTTTGATGGTGAGGATAGTGGAGGTTTTCTTCCTATAGTTACAGTCTTCAGCATGTAGGTTAGGTAACTATTTGTTCCTCAGATACCTTGTCTCTTGTGAAAAATGTTATATTTGTCAGCTATTGCCAAGTAACAGACAATACTTCAAGTTTCAGTTGCATGTAAAACATGAAAACCCTATCTTTTTACAGCTGATTTTAAGCAGCTTTGCTGTAGGCCAGAGGTCATCATTAGCTCAGCGAAGGTTGATCTGCTCCATCTATCTCATTTTTGGGTCTCTGATGAGGGAGCAAAGGGCAGCTTTGGAAGCCTCTAATGCCATCATTATTGATTAACATCCAGTTGGCCAACCACCATCCAACAAAAGCTTAGCCAAGGCTACATATTTGTACTAACACTCACACAGGAACAGGACTAGTCATTTCTTCAACCATAGATGCTTTAAGGGCCCATTAAAAATAAAGCAGATGAAATTTATAGGACTTCTAATGGAAACATTCAGGTTACAGCAGAACATATCTAGCTTAGCCTTACCTTATTCAACTTGCTTCCAGATTCAGCCTCTGCTTGAATATCCTCAAGAATCTGATAATCCCTTTCTACCACTGAAACAGCTGCTCACTAGAAATTGCTCTCATGCCAAACCATTTTCTTTTCCATCTTCCTTGTCGTGATCTCCATTTGCAGAATCTGCCTAGTCAAGGCATGCGCCTTCTATAACAGAAGAGAGCAAGTCTATTCTGAAAACTGTATTCCATCAGCGCACTTCTTTATCTCCTCTGAGCGTTTTCATCCTTATACCCAACACCTTTAAGCCCTTCCCTTGTTCCTTGAATAACAGTTTCTAAACCATCACTATATATTGTGATATGATAGATATATAGTTGACACTGCCTGGTCAAGTTTTATCTATTTCCTTTTGTCTTTTGTTTTTTTTTCTGTTTGTGATAATAGTAAGTATTCACAAGCATTGTGGGGTTGATTCTTACCAAGCTTACAATATCTAGATATTAAAGATTATTTCTTTCTGAATTTGTTGTTACTTGTAATGATTTCCCTGTTCAAGATGTTCTCCAAGTCCACTTAGTGTGTGTGTGTGTGTGTGTGTGTGTGTGTGTGTGTGTGTGTGTGTGTATCTCCTTTGTTCTCTGTGTTTTTAGTCCCTGCAGAAGAAAATCCTGGTTATAATCTTATGTCAATATGATACAGATAACCTTGTATACATAAGGTTAGCTTTAGGAGAAAGTTAAATAGAATGCTCCAAAGAAACCTGAAAAATGGAAATGTCCTCAGACCTTTATTCTTTATTGGCCCATCAAATTCAGCATAGCTGGAACCAAAGCTACATCTTGGTAAGTGAAGAAAGATCATTTCCAGGACTAAAGACATAATAGAACCCAGAAGGGGAAATACCTGATTTTTCCTTCCAGAGAATCCCAAGTTAGAGCCACTTAGAAGCCATTGCCATCTTATAAAGGAGAAATCTGGACCCAGCATGTAGTCTTTTTTAACCATCCATTCATTGATGAGTTGTGTAGAAACAATGACCATTAAATGGAATACTCTCATCTGACTAGAGATCACAAAGTAGATCATGGTATGTTCATAGTTTCAAGTTGAAACACCCTTTTGATAGCCCATATTTCCAAATATTGAAACAATGTCGGTTAACACAGATTTATATAAGGTTTATGTAAGATTTCAGTGAGAATTGGATAAGTCAGCTAAACTCTAGATAGTCTTCAAGATTAACATAGTCTCTCATTTTGGGCATAACGCATGCATATGAGTATGTGCCAATATTAAATAACCCCCCGTTTTTAAATATATTGGTGCTCGTTCTCTGGCTTGAATTCAGGGCCTGGTTTCTGTCTCATAGCTGTTTTGTTCAAGGATGCCTACCCATTGAACTAAAGCTCCACTTTTAGCTTTTTGTTGGTTAACTGGGGATGAAAATGTCATGGACTTTACTGCTCAGGCCGGCTTTCAATTGCAGTTCTTAGATCTCAGTCTTCTGAGTTGCTAAGAAGTACCCTTGTATTTGAAAACATTTCTATTTCCTGATGAGAGTTATCCAGAGTCACTAAAAAAAAAAAAAAAATCATGGTTAACTGCGACTCTTCATGCTGGGCTTTTAAGTCCTTCTTGCAAGAAAAAAATGAAGAAAATGTACTTGTAGTGTGCAGTCACATGAAATATCAAAGTCCAAGGCAATTGTGTTTATTGAGCCTTCAAAAATAGCATGGCATGTACACACGATGGAATTCTATGCTTCCATTAGAAAGAATGACATTACCCCATTCATAAAGAAATTGAACGACCTGGAAAAAGTCATATTAAATGAAGCAAGGCAGACCCAAAGAAACCCAGGCTGCATGTTTTCCCTCATTTATAACTAGAATATGTCTAGGATATTCTAGGAGAGGACCACAGTAGCTCATTGTGGGCATGACCATATAAAATGATGCTCCAAGAAATGGAAACAAAAGGTTTTCTTTTTTAATTGTACTATTTGTAGTTATTTCTTCGTTCTTTTGTCTTTTCCCCTTTGATTTATTCACTAATGTCACTGCTTTTTATTTTTATGTTCTTTGTCTTGGTTTTGAGTTTATTGCATTTGACAAGGGAAAAAGAACCACAGATACAACTAAAGGGTTAACAGCTAAAGGGTTAAACAGTTAAAGGGTTAACTAATTCAACAATGATACTCACTAGGCCCTATGTTAGAAATGAATTTTAAATCTTGAGGGGGAGAAGGAGAGGAAGTTGGAAAAAGTGGGAGAAAAGAAGGGAGAGGATAACATTTTTCAAAAAGAAAAGTACTCATTGCCTGACTTATGTAATTGTAACCCCTCTGTAAGCACCTTTACAATAAAATTTAAATTAAAAAAGAAGAGAAAAGGAAAAAAATAGCATGGTATTAAGACATGGTCCCTTGTGACATAAACAGGCTTCTCCTGGGAGTGGTTATAAACATGTCTTGATGGGGCTGGGAGTTTGGACCAGTGGTAGAGTGATCGCCTAGCATGCACGAAGACCCTGGTTTAATTCCTCAGTACCACATACATAGAAAAATGCCAGAAGTGGTGCTGAGGCTCAAGTGGTAGAGCTCTAGCCTTGAGAAAGTCCAGGGACAGTGCTCAGGCCCTGGAGTGTCAACAACGACAACAACAACAACGACAAAAAAAAAAAAAAAACGTGTCATGGCTAGTTATCTTTTTTATTTGCTCATACATGTTGCTTTTATTTCCTATTTCTTAAGCATGCCTTCTATTTGACTATAACAGATCCATCTCTGCCCAAGGCCCCCACTTTCAAATTGTTGGGGGTACAATAGGTTCTTGGTATGTGACAGGCCTTTGTGTGGTGTGTGTGATTGAAAAAGAAAGGAATTAGAAGATGTCCTATGCTAGAAACAGGAATTTGTAGCCTGGTTAAATCTGGAAATTTGGGGTTTGCCTATATTTTAGAAGCAAAGCGTGGTTATGGGTTGTTGGAGATTGAATAGTGGTTCTTAGGTCTGACCTTCTCATAGTCAGAGCTTGATCTGATTTAACCATCTGGTATGTAATTAGTGTTCAAGGGAAATGTTGATAATTCCCTATGGAAGTGAACTATTCCATGCCTTCTGCAGCACTGACAATGATCTGAGTAGATGTTAATGCTGCTTTCTGTTCATTTCCTCAATTTGTCCTCTTTGAAGGAGGTAGCATGAGTAGAAAGGGAAGATTCGAATCTGATTATTTAGGGTTTTATATGTTCCTTTTGTCTGAGGATCTGACTACAATGTTTCTTCCACAGTATTTGTTAACACAGGACATTCTTTCATTAAGAGCTATCAGAAAAATATTTCTCTGTATTTAACTTGTAAAGGTGATATCTTAAAAATTATTATCTTTAGGTGATTGTACAGCTGTGTTTAATTCAACATGTCAGCCTATGAGTACAGTGCCTCTCTATCAGAGTTACCCTTTCCTTGTTCTCCCCATTCCTCCCCACTTTGCTAATGTGCAGGCATGTAAGAAGTTAGTAATCATATGCTTTTTTCTTGCTGTTGCACTATTTCTTCTCAATGGTATATTTCTCCAAAGACATGGAAAATTACATGTAATGTTTAGGTAATCCCTTACATCAGATCAGCTTTTGAAAGGTGCTTTCAAACACAGACCCTTAGTGTTTCTTCCCTTTCTGCCATGCTGTGTTACCATCTTCCCTTTCAGAAACTGAGACCTTTCTTTGGCACATGCAGGAAAACTGGCTGATCCTAAGTTAAATAATGTCAGGGATATTTAAAAGTGCCCATATACAATGGGGTATAATGTTACAGTACACATTTACATGTCTTGTATAAAGCTCAAGCTGTTCAAAATACAACCCCTTTCAAATCAAGAATGAATTTAGGAAACATTTATTTCAGTTTTCCTCTCTGCCCTAGATAAACATAGCTGCAGAGAATGTGAGGAACCTTTCACACTGTATCCTAAGAATTCTACATTTCTTGTGAAACTGATTTTATAAAGTAATTGAATGAACTTGCAGCATAGCATTGATTTAGTAGAAGCTCATACTTTTTTTATTTTTCTCTCTATATTATCCTTTTTCTCAAATTGCTTCCATATCCCTGCCTTATATTGTACTTACTCATTTCGGTAGTGGTATGTTGCTGTATGCTGTTTGTCATAGTATCTAATTCATGTGAAATCAATAAGATTTAAATAAACCATAGCCAAAGATGATAGCAAGGCCATGTGCCAGTATTTCTTGTCTGTAGCATGATGAGTAATGAAGGGAAGAATATCTCCTCAATAAAGGTCTCATCCTGATTGAGGCAATTGGCTCTCGTATCAGGTCGAGACCATTTATCAAGTCCCACATAGAAGGCAGATGTGTAAAGCACTGTCCTAAGCTGATGTGAGCTAGGTAGACAATCTAAAATCCAGGAACTCCCAGAAACTCACATGCCTCAAGAAGGTGTCAAAAGCAGGGTTTTGTATTGTTTAGTGTTTGATAGTTTTCTTTGGCGTTTCTTGTTTGTTTGTAAAATGTATGGTCCTGAGCCTCCAGTTGCTGTCTTTTCATTAGGGATTGACTTCATAATTGTAATTCTTAGAAATATGGCCATTGGCACTTTCCGTAAATTCTCACAATCTGCAATCCTAATTACTCTGGAGGCCGAGATCTGAGGATTGCAGTTCAAAGCCAGCCTGGAAGGAATGTTAATGAAATTCTTTTATTTCTAGCTGGAAATGGAGAGGTTCAATGGTAGATTGCTAGCCTTCAGTGATAAGGCCAAGGAACAGCACCTCAGCCCTGGGTACTGAGAGACAACAACGGGGGGAGGGATAGGAAGAGATATTCCATGCTTCACAAATTTAATACATTTTGGAAATGGACAATAAATTGAAGTCAAAACTCCTCTTCAGGAATTTCCACATTGAATGTTGACACTGGGAACAGCTCATTAGGTGTGTCATTGTGATAAACAGTGCTTCTCATTGAGTGTGACCAGCCACTGCGGAAAAAATTAAGATGCTTTAAAATGCTTTGGAAGCTTCACATCATGTCAAAATATCCACACTGTCATCTGGATTGAAAACACCAGTTGGAAGTGAACTATTCTCCGTGCAGCAGCCAGATGCCCAAGCTTTAACCCAGGCAGCTGGGTGTGGCCTTTTTAGCACCTGCTGAGAAGGAAAGGGCTGATGGCCTACTGATAGTTGTAGTCAAAGATGTAAATTTCATTGCAAGTGGCCTACTTCTTTTTAAACCATGTCTTCTAATTTTAAATATCATGTTCTTCCTATGAGAAAATACATTTTCCCCATTTACTTAAAACTATTTATAAATGTATGTATTTTTCTTTATTACCTGTAAGTACTTGTATGAAGGATTTGCCATGGAACAAAGCAGTATATGAATCCAATGTATCTTTTTTTTTTTTTTTATCGGTCATTAGACTTGAACTCTGGGCTTGGGCATTGTCCCTGAGCTCCTCAGCTCAAGGCTATCATCCTACCCCTTGAGCCACAGTGCCACCTCCAGTTTTCTGGTGATTAATTGGAGACAAGAATCTCATGGGCTTTATAGTGCTGGGCTGGCTTTGAACCACGATCCTCAGATCTCAGCCTCCTGAGAAGCTAGGATTATAGGTGTGAGCCACCACATCCAGCTTTCCCTTACTTGTCTTAATTGTGTAAGCTATAACATTGAATTCTTGACTATATCCTACCCTCCCTGCCCCCACATGCTCCATTTTTTTACCCAGTAGTTAAAATTGGAGAGCAGACTAGATTTGAGAGAAATTGGAAAATGTTACCTATTTCATATATATGTATATATGAATGCATGTATATGTATATTATATATGCATATACACTCTTTTTGTAGGGAAGGTGACAGGAAAGAAGTTTATTAGAAAATGAATACACTTTGAATAGACTGAAAGCAAATCATCTCAAGTGAAAATAGTAAAGTCTCCTCCTTAATTTCGATTTATCTTTGAATTGTTTGTTCGCTCAATGTATCTCAACTGGATGAAATCACTTTAGAATTTCATAATAGTACAAGAATGTAGCGGGAACATATATGGGCTCTAGCAACCATGAGTTCAAATCCTGGGTCAACTGGGATTTGCTGTCTGCTGTCCTTGGACTCTTATGTGAGAAATAGAATTAAGAATCATTTTTAGGGCTGAGAGGTTGGCCTAGTGGTAGAGTGCTTGCCTCGCATGCACAAAAACCTGGGTTCAATTCCTCAGTACCACATACATAGAAAAAAAGCCGGAAGTGGTGCTGAGGCTCAAGTGGTAGAGCTCTAGCCTTGAGAAAGCCCAAGGACAGTGCTCAAACCCTGAGCTCAAGTCCAGGACTGGCAGAAAAAAAAAATCATTTTTACCTCATGGGGGTGAGGCAGGGATCTTGAGGAATAATTGAGCCAATGCATGTAAACTGTTTCACGTAGTTATGGTGCATAATGACTATTCAGTATATGCTAAGTATAATTCTAATTGATTTATTACTCCATCTACTACAAAAACATACTTACATTTTCTTAAGCCCTAGGTTAATGTAAATAAGGAGTTTTTAGGTATTTCTGTTTACACTCAAAGAACTTACAGTGAAATTTTATTTTTTCTTGAAATTTTATTTTATAGTGCCTCTATCTTGGACACCTCCTTTGCCTTCCCAGTGTGTAGACAGACTATAAGTATTTGTCAGAGCCAAGTCAATTATTAATCAAATACAGCCTAAAGAAAATACTTGGGAAATGTCTTCTGCCTTTTTTATAGCTCTTTCCACACTACAATGGCTTGTAAAAATGGCTAACAGTAAGTGATGGCATAAATTTGACGAAAACCTTAAGCCATACGTATACACAGTAGTCTGATACTCTGTGGTAGGGAAAAACAAGTTTGTCAAATGACCAAGAATATTTTTAGAAAGAATTTTTTAGAAAGAAATTTAATTTATACTGACATTTTTTTAAAGTCAGAGTATATAACTTATTCCTGTTTTCACTTGTCTCTATAAATTGGAAGAAACTACAAAACCAAATATTTTGAAGTGCTTTTGCCCTAACTTCTTAGAGTGATATACCTTTAAAAAAAAGTCTTTCATTAAGAGAAGTTTCACATTTCTCTTTCAAAGGAAACTATCACTTTTCTAAATAAACTCTACTGGTTCAATACTCTTTTTTTCTACTTGAAATACATTGTCTTCCTCCTGTCCAAGTAGGGTATTTGCAGGAGAGTGATCTTCCTTTCTTTTTGTTCTCCTTATCTGATGTGCCTTTGATAGCGGATGGTTTCTCGATCTTTGGGAGCAAATCCAGATGACCTGAAGGACCCAATTAAGATTAGTATTCCACGCTATGTGCTGTGTGGACAAGGAAAGGACGAGCACTTCGAGTTTGAGGTCAAGGTAAGTGTCCTTTCCTTCCTTCCTTCCTTTCTTTCTTTCTTTCTTTCTTTCTTTCTTTCTTTCTTTCTTTCTTTCTTTCTTTCTTTCTTTCTTTCTTTCTTTCTTTTTTTGTGGAAGAATGGAGGTAGTTGTCCTTTCTGTAAAAGGACATACCGCTACAAGAGAATGTCCTGTTTTATAAGATGTTGGTCACACTCTTCTTTAAACCTTCGTGTGGAAGACTAGACTGCAGTACATGACAGGAGGTGATCCTTAGAAGGTAGTAGCAGCTGGGGAGGCAGGTAGGAAGAAACTTCCTGTCTCCCCCATGAAGTAGGCTGGCCAGCCACCCTGAAGTACCCAGGACATGGCTGCTTTCAGCATATATGCATTTCTAGAATTTATGCATCTTCAGAGATAAGTTGGCCCCAACTCCTGGGCTTAGGCTCACTTTTTTTAAACCTATAAATATTGGAATAATAGAATTTATAATAGAGATTTCAGTGCATGTAAAGTGCTGTGTCTAGTGGCTAGTACGTGGTAACCCAATAAGAATGACTATCACTATTATTGATGCTGTTTTCATTGTTGTTGTCTCTGTTATTTGTTAGAAAGGTTTTCCAATCTGAGTGAGGTATTAGTTAATTTATACAACTTTTCAAGAAGAAATGTACCTGTTTCCTTACATCATACTTTCCAAAACAATGATTTCATCTTATGTCTTGTTTATTTCCATTGACTCATCACGTCTTGTTAAAGGTTTGCTGGCTGCCATCTCCTCTTTGGTGAATTAACAATAAATCATACTTGTTTGTTTTCAAGTCTAGGCAAGGGTATTAATTTAATGAATTTCCGCTAGAGTCACTAGTTTTTAGATATGTAAAAATACCCTTATGGGTAGTTTCATTCAGATAAATACAAGTTTAAGAATCTGGATGCTGAGTTCTGTAGACTTGATTTCTGTCACAGCTTGCAAAACATTTTCAGCTTCTTTGAGCCTCAGTTTCCTCATTTGTAAAAATGAGAGAAAAGAATACTAGCAGTCTCCAAATGTTTTCTTGCCTGAGAAGCCCCTTTGTCCAGAAAGTATCTGATGAAGGGCCTTGTGACAAGCCAACAAGTCTGGTGCTTCTCAGGATGGAGGGACAGGAAGCAGGGAGCCTGAACTAGCCCCTGATGCAGCTCATGGCAGTCCCTGGCCACTCCATGCTTTTCTTCAGCCTTTAGAAGAACTTGTTTCAAAAATTTTGAATTTGTTTTTAAGCAGATTTTTCTATTTCTACATATACAGAGTTTAAAGAAAACTAAGCAGAAATATTTGCATATTTGAGATTTTCATTAGAGGCATGATACCTATATCATGATGATATTTTTAAACTTCAATTGTATTTAAATTAAAATGATAGCACCATTAAATGTTGCTTCCTTACTTCTAATTGCTCTCTAACCTAATAATAAGATGCCTAATTACTGCTCCATTCCTTTTCATTTGTTTGCATCTATCCTCTACTGTGTGTGTGTCTGTAGAGTTCATGTTCGCATGTGTACATTGTTACATATAAATATATAAGTAATCTTTGAGGGTTTTGTATTTCCATATTATGGGATCAAGAATGGCTTTTTTCAGTAGTTCAGAATTATAATTCTACCAAGCATAGCATTCACAAAAGTGAAAACATTCAGTGATTGTAGTTGTTACATGGAAGTAACTTTCCTTCAACATATGAATGTATTAATGAAATAGAAGGCATAAATTAACTTCATATGTAAACCTTGAGTAAAGAAGATGATATGCAACTTTTTAAAAAACGGAATTGGTTTACATAGAATTGCAAGCAAATAGTTGCCTGTTGGTGTACAGATACGGTCAGGGTTATGAAAATGCCACTGCCAAAGCAAGCTTATAGAAGCCAATTACAGAAAACTGTATGGGCCTTTCAACGTTAGACTCTTGCTTCCTAATACACAAAATCCAACTGCAGAATTCTGCTTTCTTTGAACCTACCTGAAAGCCTTTCTGAAAGCCGACCTGAAAGCCTGTCATTATTCTGCCTCCTTTTGTACTTACCTTGCTTCTGTGCAGTATCCATTAGCATCAGGAAAGGTGTTAGCATTCGCCTGGCTGAATCCCTGGTTCTCCCAGTAGGGAGAGGCTCATAATGTCTTCACAGGCAAGTGAGTAGGATCTCTACTCTCCTTGGGGTGTCCCGTCAGAACTGTCAGGGTATAGTACTGAAAGCACATCATGTGATTGCACTGCACAAGCAGGAGAGCTCCAGGCAAAGGAGCTCTAGGAGTTCTAGGTCCACCAGTGTCCAGTCTTGTCTCTCATATGTGAAATGGGGCTAATAAAGTCTAGCTGATGGTGGTATACGGTATTACTGATGTGAACTGCCTGGAGCACTGCCTGCCAATAGTAACGCTGGGAGAAAAGCAAAGTATTCATTAGGAAATTTAATAAAAGGAGTAAGAAACAAGCCCTCTCAATGATTTTTGATGTGTAGTTATGTGTTTATAACTTTGGGGATTTTTTTTTCTTTTTGGTAGTTCCCTCTTCACACATAGAATTTTGCTGTTTGGTCTCATTTAGCTTTTTAAATCTACTTTGTGGAGTGGTGGTTTAAAACTTGTGTGGAATGTACACCTTGTACTGGTTTGTATCACACATCTTGGAGCCTGGCCCATCAAATTTAGTATCCTCTAGAACTGCAGAGGTTTTCCTGACTTTTTTTTCAGGGACCTCTTGCATGTGGCTGCCAGGCAAGAACTGATGTGCTAGAACAGGTGTACTGTATCTCTTCTAACTGCCACAGACGTGGCATCATGCCACACTTACCTTTTGGGTCTGGCTGTTCTACCTGACATGTTTTAGAGCTCCAGCCATGAAGTTGATAAAAATCATCATTTGCTGTTTATTGTTGGATAACATCCCACTATGTGGATAAATAACTACTTATCCATTTCTCTTGCGTTGGCTTTTGTTTAAATGCTCTTTTCTGATAAAATACAAAGCTGTTCTCTTCATGTGGCCCCCATCCTTTAGTGATCCTGGAAAGACACAGTTTCTTGGAATCCCTGGGTCCTGGTGTCAGTTTCCATGTTCTTGAAGTTATTCCTTTCAGAGATATCTAGTAGGACCTCTTTTGGGGACTGTGTCCTCATATTTTTAGAGAAGCATCTCTAAGTACCAGAAAGCAGGTACCAGAAAGCAGGCTAGAGGCTGACAGTAGGGCAGACTCTCATTTCTCTGAGCAGAATACATTTTGGAGCAGAAGATTGTTGATAGGTCAGGAGCATGTGTCTGCAAAATACATGTTCATCCTAAAATGCAGCTGCCACATGAACTAGCAATTTTGTTAAAGCTCCCTCTTCAAAGCTGAAAGGACTTTCAGTGATTGATACATGGAATCTATTACTCTGAATTAGGCTTGCCATTTCTAGTTAGCTAGGACCAGGGTGGGTACAATTTAATTCTTAAATCACATTTCAGCATGATACAAAACACAAGCCTGGAAAATCTGTGGTTAAGGCTCACAGAGATTGTCATACTCATTTGTCTTAGATATGTGACATTATTATAAATTCTTCAGATTTTAATTTACATGCCAATATCATACCACCAAGAATTATGCCAATGCTGGCATACTTTTTTAAAATATAGCTTGTTGCTTGAGAGTTTATGGTTACATAAAAAGCAAACCATTATGTTGCCGCTGCCCTCCCTTGAATGGTGACACATGCATCAGGTCTCTTCCCTCCCCCAGGCCTCCGTTATCACCCAGTGTGCTGTGTTCATAGCCATGTCACTGCCCAAGTCATCTTTCTGGTCAATGTTATGTTTATCACTGGTCTTTTCTGGAGATATATACTGCCTGAGCCCTCACCATTCCTGTTTAGTACTTAATCTCCTCCTCCCCATAACACATTCCACTGTGCCCACACAGTGCCTGACCAGAAATGCTGACACTGTAGTATGACACATCCAAGGCCGGTATTCTACACTGAGCATGGCCTGTCCAGAGCTTTAGGGATGATGATGTGACTCCAGGCCCTTTGCAAATAAACCCCCTATACGCTCCTTGAACTCTGTACATACTCGTGGATGCCCACTAGCTGCTCCTAATGTGACTGCATGCTCTTAATCATGCAAGAAACATGTGGCTAAATGGGAATATATTATTAATGTTAGTCTCTCTGATCTATCTTCCTCCTGCCTCGTCTCCTATCTTTTCGATTCTGTCTCCTCCACGTGCCTTGGGGCTAATATCCATAGGCGAGTTTTGTCCTGCTCTTGTTCACAGAGAAATGCCTCTCAAGGCTCGCTATTCATCCTCAGCATCTTAAGATGGGTGCCTGATCATTCTCCAGCCCCTTGCTTGAGGCCATTCTCATTCTAGTCTCATCTGTTCTAAGGAGACTCCAGCATCCTGGTTCCAAGCCCCCTCTTGCTGTTCAGTGATGCTTGTGCCCCACTTTTTCTCACATGGTTATGGGCCAACCCTTTCGGACAGTGTTGCTTTATTCTACTTGGAGTTGCAAAGTTGCACGTACCAACACACCTTACTTCAAGCACACAATGTCCAAACCAAAACCTTTCATACTTCTAATTTTCTTGCTAAGGATGCCATAGTCACAAGCTACTTCTCTTACCCCTAAATGCTGTCTCATTTTGTTATATCTCCCAATTGGTAGCCTGAGAAAGGAAAGAGAAGCTGTGGTAACATGAGTGACCTTTACCCAGAGAAAATATGACATTGAGGAAGTCTTCAAGCATGCATCCATAGACCACTGGGAGACAATTTCCAAAGATCCCCAGACAGTGCTACTCCTTCGTTTTATTCTTGTTGGCTTTCACTATGTAAACCTTCCTTCTCATACCTCATTTTAGTCTACTCACCCCAGAACCAGGAGATGCTTACTTCTAAGAGGTCTACTAGACTCTTCCCAAACAGAAGTGACTCAAAGGGAGATAAATTGCCAAACTTCCAGGTGAGAGTTAGAATCTTCCTTTTACTATGGAGGAAACATATCCCAAAAGCCAAAGGGCCTGACACAATTATGGGTCAATATCCACTTGAGGCAGCAGATGGAGATTGTGGTAGAAAGAAGATATGTCTCATTCTGTCTGAACAGATCATTTTTATTTAAGTTGTCAGCATTTAAATGGTAAGGATTTGACATAGAAATCCAGACCTGCTCAGGTCAGTGAAAGGTCAGTAAACACAAGAATCAAGGCCACCATGCCTATGAAAACACCAACCCATCTTGAGGATGACTGTGCTGCTCATCCTGCCCTGGACATCAGGATATCTTGCCATGGAGGACTTGTGCTAATGTGATACCCTCCAAGGACAGAGGCAAGGGAGAAGGATGGATTGTTTACCTGGCCCCTGTTCACACCATGTTTGTCTGTCCACTCCCCTGTTGCTTTTCTCATTGTACAGAGACCAGAGTAGAGCAAGGGACCATGACCATGGGAGGTGAAGGGTACCTAAAGCCAATGAACACTCATCCCAAGGGGAAGCAGGCATATATATACACCTGGCCAGTCATGTGCTGGGGACAGTCGTGGGTTTTACCTAAACTTCTTCAGTAGGACATTTACAGGAAAGGACAAGATCAGCCTGGGTGTCACCAAAGGTGGCCAATTCAGGGATGGCATAGCTGTTATCCCAGAAGAGATATGGTCCTTCCTCCCTTTCTACCTATACATAGCATTCTTATCTGTTCCATAGCATTTACACACACACACACACACACACACACACACACACACACACACACACACACACACAGGGTCCATGTTTAGCGCATTGTGAATTTTTTTATATCTCCTGGGCTGCCTGCATTCGTCATTTTCTTGACACATCCTGAGATCTACCTGTATCTCCTGAGTTTTTGCTTGTTTAGTAACTGTATTTGACATTTCTTATGAGCTTCGTCTATCCTTTAAAGCACAATTTAAGATTCTGAAATAACGTGGTAGACTCACGATGTCCTCTGTTAGCTTATGCCTCGAGGTTCTATGAATTTTTCTTGAAGGATGCCTGTGTGAGTGAGCTTGCAGTCCCTAATGGAAGGAAGGAAGCTACTATCTGTCAAGCGCTTCAGCATCTCAGGCATTTTGCTGGAGATTTCCTCAAATAGGAAACATTTTTTTGCAATAGAAGTATTTATATTTTATGAGTTAGATAGTAAGTGGACCCAAGTCCTGAACATCTCCTCTTTTCATGTGCCCTCCAAATACCACTACCTTCTTTACTTTGTTGATGTTGAGGCCCTATTTTAGTACTGCTCTACAAGGATTAACCATTGCTACATCTCTGCCTCTTTTCAAGGTTAGCTGTTACTTTTATATATTTTTAACTCTGTGTGTGTGTGTGTGTGTGTGTGAGAGAGAGAGAGAGAGAGAGAGAGAGAGAGAGAGAGAGAGAGAGAGAGGGAGAAAGAGAGACAGAGAAAGACAGAGAGAGACAGAGAGAGAGATTGGGGATTGAACTCAGCATCTCACATATGTTAGATAAGCCATCTACTACTTGAATCATACCCTGGTCCTTTTCTTGAATTTTGGTAAGTCATAGGTACTTCGTTAAGTAAACATGGAGAATATGGTGGTGGGTAGAAGTGTCTAGAATCCTGAAGAGGAGATGGCCAGGGAATATACCATTTGAGAGTAGCAGTAGCACATTTACAATCAGAGAAATTTCTCAGAAATCAGAGCCATCCAATCTATTAGATGAACTACACACACATACATCTTTTAGGAATACTTACTTCTGACTTGATAGAGTATAAGTGTTCTGAAAAAGTAGTGTGTTGGCAACTGAATGTGTGCTTATTAGTAACTTGATAGATTATGTTCCTGTGTGTGTATTAGCAGAACTGAGACAAATGGAGTGTTTCTCCTACTACAGCCCCTCCAGATTGGAATATTCCCATTTGTTGCTGTCTTTAAGCTTAAATAGCAAGTGAAGGAAATTATGTTAGAGCTTGAAGTACCATATTTTATTTTGACTTTTTTTTATTAAGCAGCCCTCTCATCTCTTTATGAGTTTTGTCTTGTACTGAAAAATTGGAGGAGGGGGAGGTAATCCATTTTTTCCCTCAGTTTTTACAAAAATACAAGCAAATTTTTGTTTTTTTGGGGGGGGGAGGATGGTTGTAGGGCTTGAATTGAACTCTGATCCTGGGTGCTGTCTCTCTGAGCTCTTTAGCTCAAGGCTAGCACTCTATCACTTAAGCCATAGTACCACTTCAGTTTTCTGGAGGTTAATTGGAGATAAGAGTCTCACAGGCAATGCATGCCTTCTCTCATATGTGGAAGGTAGAACTAATTTATAAATTGTCAAGAAAACACGCATGGGGTTGTATACAAGTGCACACAGATATTTGGCTGAAATATAGTATTTGCAGTATTTTATTTTAGAAAAACAGTCTGCCAAAATGAAAACTAGGGAGCTGATACTTGAAAGGTGTATTGGGGAGATCAAGAGGAAGGGGATGGATGGATGGAGAGGAGGGAGCGAGAATGCATAATATTCTGTGCACATCCCATGAAATTAAGAACATTGAGGAGAGGGGTTAGGTTACGAGGGGTGGAAAAGAATGATAGAAAAGGTAACATTGATCAAGATCATTGTACTTAAAAACTGATTTGTTGAATGATACCTCCTTTGTACAGCCACTTCAAGGTAATGCAAATATAACTTCTTAAAGAAACTATTGAAGACCTACCTGCAAAATAAGTCAGAAAGAGGTAGGCTATGGGCGTGACTCAAGAGGCCTAGAATTCATATCCTAGTATCTCCAAAACTAAAAATGAAGTAAATGATTTTAATGCCTTTTTTAATGGTTGCTTCCCAGTGAATCTCAGCTTTCAGTATTGCACCATTTAATAAAAAAAATTTTCCCCCAAATGAATGGGTTTTTGCTTAGTTTGTGACAGCACTGGTGCTTAAACTGAGGGCCTGTTCATTGTCTCTTACCTTTTCAAAGCTCAAGACTAGTGTTCTACCACTTGAGCCAGGGCCCTACTTCCTGTCCATTCCTTGTTTACACATGTAATGTCCAGGTTGGGAATAACTACTTCTGAGTGCCCAAACACTGATAACTTGCTTTGCATTTCTCAGAGTTCATCTACAGGGAGGGTTAAGCATCATGAATCTGTGCCAAAGTGAAGAAATGGAGGTCTGAAGGAATTTAGTAATAGCTTAGCTAGTAACCTTACTTTTGACTAAACTCAAGTCAGGGTTTGTGACTGTGCTAATCCAGAGCCTTTGATTTTCTGTTCTGCAGTGGTGGTCATAGTCCGTGTTCCTTGTTCTGTTATCAATATGATTCAACTGTTGCCCCTTACTAAGTCAAGAAGACTCAGCCCACTTGCCTGGCTTTTATTTCAAACTTGCTGCCCATAGGACAATACCACTCAGAACATGAGTTTTCCAGATTAATAGAGAATCTACCTTTTAAAGAAAATTGGACTACATTTCTGTTTCTTTCTGTGTCATTTGGTAACCTCTCACATGTCTATTCTTATCCCCAAGTTCTTTATCAGTGTTTCTTTTTTCATATGTGTCAGTCATGGGGCTTGAACTCTGAGCCTGGGCCCTGTCCCTGAGCTCTTCAGCTCAAGGCTACCTCCCTATCCCTTGAGCCACAGCACCATTTCCAGTTTTCTAGTGGTTAATTGGAGATAAGAGTCTCACAGTCTTTAGTGAGTAATTACTAATTATTAATTTTGCTAAATACTGCTAAGCAACAGCTCCCATCTACCTAAATATTTTTCTTCATATATTTTTCTTAAAATAGAGGGGTTACAGTTATATTTACCAGATAGAAGGTGCATTACTTCACACACATTGATGCCCCTTCTCATGTTTTTGTCCCCATTTTCCTCCACTCCACTCCCTCCCCTCATCTTGTTTTCCCTCTTCCCTTTCCTATTTTAAATAAACATATGTACAGTATACCAGATAACAAGGTGGGATACTTGTAACAATATGAGAATAATCAAGGGACAACAAAAGAGATGAGAAATAACAATAGTAACATTAAGAACAACAATCACACATTATATAGCTCTTGTTTCCATATCCTGGAGGTCCTTTCATTTAGCCTCATCCTATATGGCCTTATCTATGTTTTAAGCTATTGTAATTCACTGCTAAGAGAGTCCAAGGTTTGTACTGATTATTACAAATGAGGGAAACCATTGAATCTATGTTCCTTTGGGTCTGGCTTACTTCACTTAATATGATTTTTCCAAGTTTTTCCTCTACCTGAATATTTTTAATCATGCACAGTAAAAGACTTGCTGAGACGGCATAGCCAATATAACTATTTTTTAGTGCATAATAGATACCAAGTATTCTTCTTATTATAACATCCTTTCAGAGTACAAATATATGAGGCTACCACCCTACTCCTTAAGCAGGATTTATAGTGGTTAATTGGAAATGAAATTTCACTGTCTTTAGTGCCCAGGCTGGCTTTGAACCACAATCCTCAGATTTTAGCCTCCTAAGTAGCTAGGATTACAGGCATGAACCATCGTGCTGGGATTATCAGTGTTTCTTGAAATCAGTAGAATATTCTTTGAAAAAGGAATTGGATAAATGGCATTTTGTCCTTCTTTGCCCTCACCCTTACCTCCCCCAATGCCTACTTGCTAAAAAAAAAAAAGCTTTAAACAGTTATAGATACGTCAGTAAAGGATGAAAATTTAGATCATTCTATAACCCCACAGTGCAAGAAAAGAGAATTGGAAAATGTTATTGAAAAGCTTTTCTGAAAAAGAGCCTGAACTCTACTGTCTTCATTATTCATTCATTTTTTAAAAAACTTAAATGCATTAAGTTACTGAAGAAAATAAAAAACGATCGGTAGGTTCAAAGGACAGCTATATGTGGGAAGAGACGCTTGTGTAGAATAATAGGAGAACGAGAACAAGGGGTACAGAGAGAGACAATCTAGAAGACCTGATGATAGGCTTATGTTTCTGTCTTTAGAAATAGGGAGGATTCCAATGAGTGGAGAGTAGACAAGTATTCAAGACATTGAGAACACTGAGGCCAAAGTACCATGATGCTTTGGGCATAGGAATTTGAGGCAAACACTGGAGAGGGATTCTTTTAGGAGAAGAAAAATTAGGAAAATTAAGGAAAGATGGAAATGAGTTTTAATGGGAAGGAGATTGAATATAGTAACAGCATTGCTTGAGAGGCTCCAAAGGAGTTGAGTTACCCTAATCATGCCAGGAAAACAAGTTAATCCTTACAAGGATTAGAGACCTAACACATTTTGAAATACTCATCACAAGAGCCTGTCATTTGGAAGGATTTCCAAAGAGGAGTGACTGTGCTGAGTTCAAATAGCTATCCATTTATCTACCTTCATTCTCCCTTCCTTGGAGACTAACTGGAGCAAAGTGCTGAGGAGCATAAGAGAAGAGAATGGGGATACCATGGGCTTCCTGATGTGGGGAATTATTCTGCAGTACCCCACCAGAAAGTTGAAGAACTTGGGAATTTTGAAGATACTGTTCTTCTAGTGACCAGGAGTCTAACCTGGGACTGTGGATGAGTAACCAGAAGACAAAAGGTGAAACAGGAAAGTGATGTTGCTGTCAGTCTTTGAGGTCCAATTTGGTGGTCCTGGAGGTGGATCAGAACAAAGAGTAATCACATGTCAGGCTGGAATTTCTACAGGATATAGTTTGGATGATTGAGATGTTGGCTTCATTTTCCACCCATGACTTAGTTCTGTTCATATCAGTTGTCAGAAGAGATTTTAATTAAGCCTAATGCGCTAATGCCTGTTACTCTACACACCCATTCATTTGGAATAGATTTTATATTTCCTCAGACATTATGACATGGAATATAATTAATGAACTAGATTCTATCCATGTGGACTTATCTTTCTTCATCCACCTGATTTCTTCTGTGTTGGGGGCTTGAAGCCAGGGTCTTGTGTGTAATTGGTAAGAATTCTGATAATTACTAATTATTAATTCTGCTAAATACTGCTAAGCTACAGCCCCCACCTACCTAAATATTTTTAATCACGTATAATAAAAGACTTGCTGTGAAGGCATAGCCAATATGAATATTTTTAGTTTATTAGTACATAATAGTCACAAAGTATACTTATTATAACATTCCTTCAGAGTACAAATATAAGAGGAATAAGAGAAAAATATAAAATTCTAGTAGTTTCTTTCCATGTCATATGAATCATTGTACTTCTTTTACTCTAGGTGACTACTAGCTAGGAGAATATGCACTAATTGTTGCTTTATATGTTTTCTGATTTGATTGTAATTATTATTCCTTTGTGCTACTCTTGAGGTTTAGACTCAGGATATGAGAACTGTCCTTGAGCTTTTTTGTTTTCCTTTTCACTCAATGCTAGTGCTCTACCACTTGAGCCACACCTTCCTTTCCAGCTTTTTGGTGTGGTTAGTGACTCATAGACTTTTCTACCTGGACTGGCTTTGAACCACAATCCTCAGATCTCAGCCTCCTAAGTAGCTAGGGTTATAGGTGTGAACCACAGTGTCTGGTGAGATTTTAATGTACACATACATTTGTAATAAATTTAATTTTCTTCAAGTACATTTATGGTTATGTTACAAGTCATATATTTCAAACTATTCTTCATAGGTATGTATGTGCATATATATTCGATTGAATATTAAATATATATATATATATTCAAGGTAGCTCCCTTAAGTGTTGTTAAAAAACAGATGTTAGAAAAAGAACTCTAAGACTTAATATTTCATTTGGGACTGCCTAGAGTATTTTTCTTTGGATGAAAAACTGTGTGGAACCTACCCTTTATGCTGGTAGGACATATATAAGCAAATATATACTTATGGCAGACCTTAAACCTGACAATCCTTAAACCAGCAAAACATGTATAGAACATAAATTTGTGGAAAGCACTCAATTGAGGATTGTTTATAAGTAAAAGTAGTCCATCTTTTTGACATATTTATGACATTTAAGATGCACTTGATCATTTTATAGCCCAGGAAAGATGGATTTGTATCAGCAAAACTATTCAGAGAGAGAAAAGTAATGAGTTTGCTTTCTCAATGATATGCAGTAATGCTGCCTTGCATTCTCAACTTTAAAGAAAAAAATAGACTATTTAGGCCTGATTTATTTATTCCACTGATATGATTTTTTTTCCCCTTTTGATCCTCATCCCATCCTATGCCCAGTTTTAATTTGGAGTAAAAACGGGCCTATAGTAGATATTTTGCCTTTTTGTATTTCTTATTCCTAATTTCACATGAACCAAACAGCAGTTCTAAATGTAGTTTCTCTCTTTCCATTACACAGAAGAGATTTGATCAGTTTCCTGCAGAGATCCTAGAGCTTGTCTTACCTGCTGTATGTAGTAGGTGTTGTTAATAGTCTTGATCATCCTCACTGTTCTCATCTTGTTTACACGTTGAAGATAATGCAAGACTTAACTAATCTATCCTTATATTTAACTTCATCTTTGTACTTAACCTGAATTCAGGTATAAGTCTCAAGGTTGAAGCCTTTGGAAGGCTCTCTATGCATTAATAGAAAATTATATTGCAAATCTATTGAGAATGAATTATATTCTTAGTTCATTTTTTTAAGTCTGACCCAGGCATGGGATATACACCTATAATCCCAGCACTTGGCTAAGGCAGCAAGTTCTTGAGTTTGAGGTCAGCTAGATGAACTTCAAAGAAATCACCAGAACGGCATAATTATAGCCAGCTCTCCATTTTAACTTACCTGCGTCAAACGTTCAGTCTTATGTGATTGAAAATAAAAATAATCTCCACAATGGGAGTCTACCCACCTTCATACCAGTTAATGTTTTTAAAATGTGACTGCTAAGGATTTCTAATTCAGTAGACATGTGTACGACCTCTGCATGTGCATTTCTAACAAGCTCCTGAGTGAAACTGATGGCTGATGTTCAGTCATGATGCTTTGAGAACTGTGTAAATTAGACAGTAAACTAAAGGCCAGGAGTATGGCCTACTGGTAGAGTGCTTGTGAACATTCACAAAGTTCTGAATTTGATTCCTTGGTACCATATAAACAGAAAAGGCTGGAAATGGTGTTGTGGCTCTAGTGGTAGAACACCAGCCTTGAGAAAAATCAAGGACAATGTCCAGGCCCTGAGTTCAAGCCCTAGGACTAACAAAAAATAAAAATAGAGAGCAAACAAATATTGAGGAAGATTCATTGAGACCTGTACACATACATATTTAAAACATCAATATACAGGGCATAAAAATGTCCTTACCCATGATATGCCAATGATTTTCATTTGGTATTTTTGACAATGTACTACATTCACAATATTGATGGGTTTTCTACCTCTTAAGTTATTAGGCAGGACTTTTGGAGTTTGGGGTATCATGTACTCAGATAGCTTGACTCTAAGGACTATACATTATAAAGATTTGCATAGGTTTAACCTTGTCATACAGGCCCTTTTTTTCTCTTCTCCCAACTCCACACACAAACAATAGAAGCATTCCACCTTCCATTACAAGCCCTGATATTAACCTAATATCAAGAAAAACTGAAGGGAGGGTACTTGTAAGGAGGGATTTTATTTTGCTATCTAGTCATCTTATGCCCAAATACTTAGTAGAAAAAAACAAACAAACAAAAAAGTAAAACTACCATACAACGGACAAAGGCCTCATATATAAAATATATCAACAGTTCAAAAAATTGAATCACTCCAAAACTAATCTCCAAAGAAACATCCATCCCATTAAAAGATGGGCCAAAGACTTAAAGAGAGTCTTCTCTGAAGAAGAAATAAAAATGGCTTATAGACACATGAAGAAATGCTCGACATCTCTGGTCATAAAAGAAATGCAAATCAAAACAACTCTAAGATTCCACCTCACTCCAGTTAGAATGGCCAGGATCAAGATCAAGAAAACTAAAAACAACAGATGCTAGAGGGGATATGGCCAGGAGGGATCACTACTACACTGTTGGTGGGAGTGCAAACTCATTCAACCACTATGGAAAGCAGTATGGCAGTTCCTCAAAAGACTAAACATAGAGCTCCCCTATGACCCAGCAATTCCACTACTTGCCATTTACCCAACCTTCCAGAAACAAGGGCATACTAAATCCACTAGCACAATGATGTTCATTGCAGAACCATTTACCATAGCAAAGACATGGAACCAACCCAGATGTCCCTCAGTTGATGAGTGGATCAACAAGGTATGGTATTTATACACGATGGAATTCTATGCTGCTGTCAGAAAGAACGATATTGCCCCATTTGTAAGGAAATGGAAAGACTTAGAAAAAATCCTATTAAGTGAAGTAAGCCAGATTCAAAGGAACATAGGCCCAATAGTCTCCCTCATTTGTCGTAATCAGTAGAAACCTTAGGCTCTCCTAGCAGAGATTTACAATAAAACAAAATGTAGAGACATTAGGCAAATAGTATGACACTAAATGTAAGGACCTCCAGGATAAGGAAACCAAAGCCATATAATGAGTGATTGTTGTCCTTAAGGTACTATGTTACCGTTCATCTCTTTTGCCATCCCTTGGTTATCTCATATTTTTACAATTTTTCACCTTGTTATCTGATATATTTTATATGTGCTTAATTGATTATTTGAAATTGGATAGGGAAGGGGGGAAATCAAGATAAGCAGGGGGAGGGTGGGAGGGAAATGGGGACCATGTCATGAGAAAGGGTATCAATGTTTATGAAGTTATGCACCTTCTATCTGGTGAATATAATGCAACCCTTCTATTAATCACAATAAAAAATTATTAAGAAAAAACTAGTGTTAATGGGAAAAGGGCAGTTTAGAATAGGATAATATGGAAGTCACAAAGTGAAAAGAATGATTTGACTTCTTTGTTGAATGGCACTTTCTTTGTACAACGATGTAAAGATACAAATAAGAAACTAAAAAGAATAAGTTCTGAAAAAGAAGCTGGCTTTCAAACATAGATTCGAAGGAAATGAGAACTCATATGAAAACTCAAAGTGAAGAACATTCTAGAAATAGATCAATGCATGCACATTCCCTGAAACTATACCTGCTGTATGTTTGATGTATTTTGAATAAGTAAAGAAAAAATCCAGAGTGAACAAAGTGGACAGTGGTTGGAGATGTGTTTAAAGACAAGATGGGGAAAGGGAAATGGGAACTAAAACATGAGAAAGGGATCAATGTTTGTGAAATAATGCACCTTCTATGTGGCAAATATAATGTAACCCTTCTATTAGAATAAAAAATATTTTAAAAATGAGATGGACCAGACAAATCTTTTCAGATCCATGAAGGACCTTGCACTGAAGTTAGATTTGAGCAAAGAAGTAGCCTCATAGGGCATAATTTTGTACAAGACTGCATGAGGGATGCAATGAGAAAGAGGGACAAGAACATACACAGGCTAGTGATGAGGCTGTAAAAAAGAACCTAGTCAATGATAATGGTTCTTAGAAGGTGATGCTTAGTACTGGTTAGAAATGGCCTAGGGACTTGGGTTTTGGGGATTTGGCAGGGAGGATTTGCTGACTGACTGAATGTGAAGAAAGAGGGAGCATTGAGGATAGCATATTTTTGGCTTGACTGAGTTAGTTAGAATGGGGAAATGGATTGTATTTGGATAAAATTAATTTTGTTACATATACCATCTTATGTACTATGCATATGAGATGTCCACATGACAGATCTATATATATATATGAGTCTGTGCTCAGGGAGAAGATATGAGCATCCAAGGAGTCCTAGCATACAAATCTGGGCCATGGGATGGAATGACATCACCAAAGGAATGAGTGCAGGCAAAAAATAAAGCATGTTCAAGGATTACACTTGGGACATGTTGATGTTTAAAAGTCAGTGAAATGAGAAAGCTCAGCAAACAGAAATATAATAAGAGTATAGCAACCTGGAAACCAAGTGAAAAAAAAAGTTAGGAAGAGAATGCTATCTTCTGTGTCAGGTCATCATCATAGGTTAAATAAGATCAAGACCAATATTCCATAAATTTGGGGATAAAGAGGCCATTAATAACTTGCTGGATTGTTGAGCAGGTTGTAGTGAACTCAAGGAATAATGGAAAGAAAGAAGCAGGTGGTATCATGAGGAAACATGTTAAAGAAGTTTTGTGTTAATGGGAAGGACAAAATAGAGGGCCTGAGAGTACTACCATATCTCTTGAATTGGAACACATGAGATGATGGACAGGCCATTCAGTGGCAACTCAGTGACCTGGCCAGTGAGCTTGTGAAATTTTCCTCTGATACCTTCTGTTTGAGAGGCTGCTGCAACTGCTTTTGTAGTGGAGAGCCAGCTTTTCAGTCAGAGCAGCCATGAAGGGATGGCTCCTGGGAGGGGCTGAACAGGAAGTATGGGTTCAAGACATAATGTGAAGATTTCAGAAGAAAAGAACTGGGGCATTGGAATCTCATTGATGGGGGAAAGCTAGGATTTTGCCTGTGAGGCATCAAGCATGTAGGTGGAGTCAGGAGTTCTGGTAGCAGACAGCACAGCCACATGGGAAGGTAGAAGGCCCATTCCTTTCCAGTTTTCTCAGACCTCTGGTTCCTGTCTGAGCTAAGTTTTGTACTATCTACCCTTGGGAAAGGCCCCGCCCTTTGGATTATGCAGGCTTGGTCCCTTGTATCTCTTGCTGTATGTGTGGTTTGTTGAGACAGGAACTGAGAGGAAGGCCAAACCAGGATTCCCCAGCTTGTATGACTTGCACTCCAGTCTTGAAAATAGTATGGCTGCAGAGCACCTAATCATTCTTTACTTAGAGATTTTATGTAAAACCACTCACTTTTTTTATGGTTTCTTATGGCAATTACCTTTTTCAAGGAGATTCCTAATCCTGCCACAATCGAAAGGTTATTGTGAAAAAAATCAGTGCAGCGTCAGAATGATGGAAATAAAAAAACATGTATCCTTGTTTATCACCAAACTCATCTCATTTGCCTCTTTGGAAAATAAATGAACTGGACCAAAGCTGGGACTCAAGATTCATTCTTTCTTTATGAGGTTGCTAGCCAGGGTCTTCTCCCACTATTGCCTTTTCCAGTGATGCCTCAGGAGAAGCCTTCTGAACTACTGTATTTAAGAAGAGTGTTTCTCTGATGGACAGGATAGGATTTCCCAAACAGGGACATGGCCTGTGCAGAGACTCTGGTGGGAGAGAAGGTATGTTCAGGAAGTACAGCAGGAGAGAAGACAGCTGAGGTGAAAGAGAAGCCTTAAGGAAAAGTTGCTGGTACCAGGTTAAAGATTTAGACCTTTTTCTTTAAAAGTTTTTTATTAAAAGTTTTTATTAATGCTGATTTTTTTACATCATATTTCAAATGCCATGTTTAACAAACAAGAATTCAAGAAGGGAAACTATATGCAATCATTAGCACATAAATTTTAGAACATAATTAAAATTAAGCGGAGACTGTCATAGATTTATATCGATCTATATAACATTATGAGTATAGAGTATATATCCCATCATAGATTTTTATGTCTATGTAGTTATAGCTCCAAGACTGTGTCAATAACCTGGGATAACATTTTTATTGTAAAGGTGATGTCAGTTAATGAGTACATTTCCTGTGAACAGTGTCATCCCTTCACACCTTCTTCCCTAGTTTTTCCCCTCTCGAGTTCCCTCTCCAACACGTTGTATAGTTCGTTTTCAATGTAGTATCTAGTGAGTTTCACTGCTGCATCGGTTCACCCTTTCTGCCATCATTTCTGTGCTTCCCCTTCCTCTCTCCACATCAGATAAACTTACATACACGATTCCTAGGAGCAGTACCAAGCTTCTTCAGGAGGAAGGGGCAGGGAGCAGAACTGAATTTGTCGATGTCCAGCAAAGGGATTGGGGAGAACACATGTGTATAGACATGCTGGAAGAGACTCCAGCAAAAACCAACAGAAAACTCAATGGATGAGAAAAAAAAGATGGCAGAGATAGTGAAGGATTGAAGACAGAGTGCCCGGAAACTCTTAAGACCCTGTGTTTATTCAACCATGAGGATGGCAAAAGAAGTTGAGAAGCTGGCAGGGAGTGGTAGGTGCTGGTGAAATGTATGGAGATGGACAATATTGAAGTTGAGATGGGGTTGAAGTAGAGGTTCCTATCTTCAAGCTGGGTCTGTGAGTCTAGAGCTCAGAACAGTAGGAAATAGAACTGGGAATTTAAAACTTACATGCCTGTGGCTTTAGATGGGATTAGTGGGGCCATTGTGGCCCACTGAATCAGGGTCTCTGGTAAGCTTATATGTTACAAAGCTTTTACCCTAGGCATCCAATGAAAAGCTAAATCTGTAATTCTCTCCAAAGGAAGGCAAAACAGTGCATTAATACTAGCAATCATAGGGGTCCATTATTACTATTTTTCTTTTCTTTGTCCCCTTTCCTCCTCTGTTTTCCCTATCCTCCTCTTTTTTCTTCATTCCTCCTCCCTTAGTGTCCACCATGCTGAACTGTGTGGACCTAAATTAGGATTTAAAGCACTATTCCTAAAAGGTCACCCTGTGCTATTTATCTTCTGTGATCTAAGTGGTAAATATGATCAACTGCCCCTCACTTATACAGGCATGTACTGCTTATAGCAAGACTCTGGAGCTGAATATAGGGGTCTAATAGAGTACAAATACTGTTTTTAGGTCATATTTATGCAGCTAGATTAATGTTTTCAGTTCTGCAGATTTTTTCCCATGCTAATCACTTTTAATTTAATTTTTAAATTACGTTCTTAGATTTGTAGTTACTTTTTCTTTTAATTAATGCTGATTTATTTTTTTTCTTTCTTTATAGATTACTGTTCTAGATGAGACATGGACTGTATTCAGGCGTTATAGTCGTTTCCGAGAAATGCATAAAACATTGAAGTTAAAGTATGCAGAGGTAAGTTATAAAATTATTATCTCCGATTGAGAACATGCATTTTATAAAGTAAATGAGCTGATTGCATTAGCAGTGTCTTCTATCCATTCCTCTATCTCTTCCACCCAGAAGTATTAGCTTCTTTCACCAACTTTTATTTCAGTTATTCATGTATCAGATGTAACTTTGAATTTTTTTATCCTTTGTTGTATTGCTGTTCTACACAATGTAAAGACGTTTCTGAACACAAGATTTTTTTAAATGATAGTAAAATGACAATAAAGGAACTCCATCCTGTAATTACAAATGATAGAGCCCTTCCCTAGCATGCATGAGGCTGTAAGTACAATCTTCAACACTATCAGAAAAAAAGCTAATTCCATCCTTTTCATAAATCTTATGAACAATTTTAAATAAGTATCCAATTTACATCTTCCTAACACTAAAATCTACTGAACTATAGTATTATAGGTCTTAGTGGAAATCTAATCTTTGGTCATAAATAGTAATTCATGCTTAGACTTGCACTTAAACAGAAATCATGTCATTAAAGCTGAGTATCAATGCCTCATGCCAATAATCCTAGCTACTCAGTAGACTGAGATCTGAAGATTGTGGAGTCAGCCAGAGTGGACAAATCTAAGACTCTTATCTCCACATAACTAGTAAAAAGCAAGATGTAGAAGCATGACTCAAACGGTAAAGTGCCAGTCTTGACAGAAAAGCTGGTCAAGAGCACAGGTGTCAGACTTCAAGTGCAAGCAGTAGGCACAGAAAAAGAAAATATATAAGAATTATTTTGCACTCATACATGGAAAGGTGGATAGACAGTAATATAGAACATGAAGAAGCAAAATGTCCCAGATATGTTGACACAGTAATAATTCTTTTAGGACAAATACTTGACAAAAGACTACTTTAAAATAATTTTAATTTTTGAATGAACGTGTATTATGGTGTAAGCTCAGCTCTTAGGAAACATTAAGTTAAAATGACTGCAGATAGACTACCCAATTTGTTGACAGCCTAAAAAATACTTTTTTTCAGAAATTGGTCTTTAATTTGTTCACAAACTCTGCCCTCTCTTACCTGATATGCAACACAGAAAATAATTCTTTAAAAAAAAACTTGTTTATTAATAACTGAAGCAATTTCTTAATGAAAGAACCTTCTTTCAGTTGTTAAGCTAGTATCCTATTAAGAAATGAAAATGCTCCTGGTATGAATTATAGTTTAATATGTTCAGTTCCGGGAGTATCCAAATTAAACTCAAGATGGGAAGTTGGTTTCTGTAATTTGCCTTCCATGTCCCAATAAGAAATCAGGATATTGAACATATGTTAAATGTACAGAGAATCTTGTTTTTAAATTGAGTTTTGCCACTTGTTAGCCTTTACTTGTGAGTTCCTACATCAGTTCTTCAAAATCTGTGGATTTTTCATATTAGCACTACTGAACTCCTCCAAGCAATAGATGGAAAGGCAATATATTTGAAATAAAAGTGAAAGCTACATACACACACCATTTTGTGGTTATTTGCCGGGGCCTCCCGGCAGCAAATTGGGGTTCCTGAAATAAGGGGCAGGGACTGGAAAAATTAGAAGAGAGACAAACACATCGGGTCCAGGAGGTCTGCAGCCCAAGCAAAAACTGCTCCTCGTTTATTCTTAACACAAAGTTTTTATCCCCTCCCGAGATCAGGGCCCTCCCAGGTGTTACATCCAGATCGTTAATC
The DNA here is from genome assembly GCF_031878675.1 of Megascapheus bottae. Classification (NCBI taxonomy): domain Eukaryota; kingdom Metazoa; phylum Chordata; class Mammalia; order Rodentia; family Geomyidae; genus Megascapheus; species Megascapheus bottae. The sequence goes on from NC_143526.1 coordinate 17,176,587, forward strand.
AGGGAGCTGTTGAGGGTTACATTCATATGGTAAATCTCAGATCAATTGAACAGGAGAAGGCCAAAAAACAATAAGACAATCAAGCAATTATCTGATGCAAATCAAAGTACAGTTTGTTTCCACTCTTGCTCCCGACATATCCCCCGTCTTTATTTTAAAAGAAACACAAGTGCAATTTCTATTCTTTTCACTATCTCTAATATCTCATTATCCTGTCTCACTTTCCAAAAATGACTGGTCCCTTCATCTAAAGGGGATAGATGGGCGGAGATTCGGCTTCTGTGACTTCTTCAAGCTGACTCAGGGGCGTTGTCTCTGTGCTTGACCAGGGACCTTAAAAAGCCTAGCCTGTTTATTAGGGATTGCAAGGATTAGATATCAGGAATAATAATTTACTCCAAACTAGAGATCATATTTGACATTTAACAACTGCACAAACCATCTTTGGCTACAATGGTGTAGTTACATAGCACCCATTTGCAAAAGCCTTTTCTTGATTGTCTGGGGAACTAAATTTCTGCAACCTTAACAATGCTTCAGTTGTCAGATCTAAACAGATTAATAGAGACACAAGTCTCAGATCCACAAACTTTTCCTGAATTTGTGGCTGGTGTCAAAAATAAATAGATAAATAAATAAATAAAAATTTTGCTCAATTAGGGCTTTAAACTATCCACTATCACAGAAGATTGACAAGTTCCTGCCCAGTTATGAAAGGCACGGGCATTAGTAAGGCATGCTTACAAACTATTCTATGACCTCCCGGCTCTGATTAATTTGATCGGCCAAGCACAAGTGACTAAGATCTGACACCATCTCTGCCATCCAAGCAGAGGCTTTCTGCGTCGTGTCCCAGTAGAGTTTCCCCACACAGGGATAAATGTCCCATTGGCAATTCACTTGCTTAGTTGCTGGACTTGAACTCAGGGCTTGGGCACTGTCCCTCAGCTCTCCAGCTCAAGGCTAGCACCCTGCCACTGTGAGTCCTGAGCTTGGTGCTTGAGTGCTGTCCCCCAGCTGTTCAGCTCAGAGCTAGCACTCTGCGGCTTCAAGCTCCAAAGCAACTCTGCCTTAATAGCACTCTGCTGCCAGATTAGACACCACAATCTCACAGGGACTTTGCTTTGCCCGGGGTTGGCTCAAAACTGCAGTTTTCAGATCAGTGAGTCCTACGAACGGCCATGTATCTCCAATAGAGCAACAAGGTGGTAGACACAGAAATAGTCTCTAAGCATGAGCTTACCTAGAACCTGGAAAAGGCCAAAGTTACATCTGAATAAGGATTGCTGTTCTTCTCCAATGGGCTAGCTGGAAGTTACAAGAGCAAGCTGAAATAGCAATTAAGCAATTACTTTGGTAGTCCTGATTTTCCTTTTCTCTCTTTCTTTAAACATATAAGACAACTTCACTTTCAAATATTGTTTAGAAACCCATTTCCAATGTTCTTAATAACTTTTACTGATACTGGCTTAAACAATTAACACCTTAGCCTTTATTTGCAATTGAAAAACCTTTAAGGGCACAAAGAGCTCCTGCCCTCAGGCCCCCTAGGGCCCAAGGCACTCCTCTTGCCTTTTAGAAAAAAGGGGCTCTTATGCAGTTTAGATTACTGTCTAAAACTCCAACGACAGTTTAAACTCAAATAACAGTTTTTCCCTAATGCAAGAACTATAGACATCAGTGCACCAAAAGTCCAAGTCTGGACTTAGTTTTCTTCTTTTTTTTTTTTTTTTTTTTAACATTCCTTTAAAATACTAATCACATTATCCACATTTTACCATCAGATTTCTAGTGTCAGTTTGCAAGAAAGGACAGGCAAAGTTTCTGACGTTAATGAACAATTTTACATTTAAATCTCTAATACATGTTTCCAAACTTTAACTTAAAGTAATAAATCCCAAATTCCCTAACACCTCTGAGCTGAACAGGATACAATGTTTACAATGTAAACAGCTGTATGCCCTGCAATAAAATGCAGATTTCAGGATCTAGAAAAATATTTACCAGTTTTTCTTTAAGACAACACAATAATTCTTTGAGACATTGTAAAACATCCAAACCTAATATTTTTCTTGAAGTTTTAAGCTTAGATTTACCCAATTGTCTTTGTGTTTAAGTATAAATTTATCCTTTTTTTTTTTTTTTTTTTTTTTTTTTCCAGCATGCTGACAATTTAACCTTGAACATGTTCACTCACTCATTCACACACATTCATATTCAAAGATCATAAAGCGCGCAAAATTAATATCGGCCGTTCAATTTCCGGAAGTTTGTGTCAAGAGAGTTTTGCCAATTTTACTCTTACAGGTGAGAACCAGGTTCGAAACAAAACTTTTTGCAAGGCAGCTTAGCTGGAATTTATTTTTCCAGGGCTTGTTACAACTGCAGACATGGGGGAGCGGCCATGCTAGGCCCAGAAATGTTCAAATAAATAACAAGGATGTGTGCTTGAGTACGCACAGAAAAACCATAAGGACCCACACTTAGAAATGGTACCAATTTTAAAGACAAAAACTGGACAAAGAAAAATATGTAACATGAACAAGACAGAGAAGCGGAGACTTTTAAATAATCAGACATTGACATATAACAAGAAAATTGGACTCAATCAGATACACTTAACAGCTAATTTTAGATTTAGACATGTCTTGCAGGTGGGACTCTCTGGTATGCCTTGATATTGACAAGAAACTCAGAAGGGGAAGGGGGGTCAAGGCGTCCCTTGACCACCCAGGCCTCTATTTTAGGCCCACAGTGCACCCTTTTTTTTTTTTTTTTTTTTTTTTAAATAAAATAAAATAAAATGGAATAAAAAAAAATAAAACAAAACACAGACATACAGGGGGTCGGCCGACTTCTACTTACCTCTGGAGGCCTTTGCTTTTCACCTGGGCATCTTTTACAAAAAAGGTTATAAAGAAGAGGGATGGTAAAGACAAAATAATGTCACATATTAAATTGTGTAGAGTCAATGAATATGTTAAAAGGTCCCTACATAATAGTAAAAGGAGGAGAAACACAGCTCATATGAATGTGTGGAACAAGTGGATCAGTAGCAGTCCCAATAGACATGCACGAATAACTCAGGTCCTTTCCACGTCGCAGGATGCACCACTGGAGGGTTGGGGGTGTAGGCCCAGTGAGTCGCTGCTTGGATGGCCACTGTCACTCTCCACGATCCGAACGCAGCGTTCAGGCAGCCAGCGGGCGTCATTTTCTCCTTGTGAAAAAACACATACATGCCCTCGACCCCAGGTTAGAACAGGATCGGGTCCATGCCAAGCACCAGTTAGGGGATCCTTCCACTTCACTAAGGCAAAAGGACGCTGCTCTCTTTTTTCCCAGAATCGCTGAGCAGCAGATAGATTATTTGAATCCAAATTCAAAAAATTTAAAACAAATAAAGCATGATTAAGTATATTCACAGGGGTAGCGGGATACGACTCCCCTTTCTGTATTTTAGCAATTTGGTGTTTTAATAATCCATTAGCTCTCTCCACGATGCCTTGACCTTGAGGATTGTAAGGAATGCCTGTAATATGAGTGATATTATAGGAACGGCAGAAGGATTGAAATGCTCGGCTTGCATAGCCAGGGCCATTATCTGTTTTTATTTGCGAGGGAATCCCCATCACAGCAAAGCATCGAATGCAGTGAGAAATACAATGTTTAGTGGCTTCCCCAGCAAGGGGGGTGGCCAAGATAAAATTAGAATAAGTATCTACAGTAACATGAACATATTTTAATCGGCCAAATGATGGAACATGCGTGACATCCATCTGCCAAATGTGATTAGAAAGCAGTCCTCGTGGATTTATACCTAAATGGGGGGCTGGTGAAAAAGGGACACAGTTGGAGCAAGTCTTAACTATTTGCCTCGCTGTTTCCCTAGATAATTTGAACTGTCGGCGCAAGGCTCGACTGTTTTGATGGTGGATGGCATGTGACTGCTTAGCAAGTTCAACCTGAGTTAAGTAAACTCTGGTGGCAGAGTCAGTGACCGCATTGCCTTCACTTAAAGGGCCAGGAAGATTAGTGTGAGCTCGAACAAAGCCAAAAAAACAGGGGTGGTTGCGAGAACAAAGCAAAGTTTGTATTTGGCGAAATTGGGTCTGAATATTGGAGTTAGTAGTTCCAATAAAGGGAACAGTTTCTATGACTTGAAGAGCACGAATTACATATTGACTGTCTGAGTATAAGTTAAAGGGCTCGTCTTGTAACAGGACGAGTGCCTGTAAAACAGCCTCTAACTCCACCTCTTGGGCGGAGGAAAAACCTGTAACCCAAGATTGAGTTTTCCCATTAATGGTCAAAGCAGCCGTTCCATTTGAGGATCCATCTGTAAATACCAAAGCGGCAGAAGATAAAGGCGAGGCCTGTACTATGGAAGGAAATAGAAACGTATGACACGCAGCAAATTGGAGAAGTTTGTTAGACGGGTAGTGATGCAAAATTTTTCCCGTATAATTGGCCCAAGCAATGGCCCAAGGATCGCAATGGGCGAATAGCCAATCTTGTTGTTGTAAATTATATGGGACACAGATAAAATGAGGTTCCTGACCTAAATATTTACGGGAATCCACTCGGCACATGTGTATCAGATTAGCTACCAATTCGTAGTAGGGGGTCAGCACTTTGCCGGGTGTTGATGGTAGATAAAGCCATAAAAGTGGGCCATCCTGCCACAATACAGCAGTTGGGGAGTGAGAAGTAGCTAAAATGTAAACTCCCCAGGGTTTAGAATAGTCACAATAGGTCATTTGTTGCTGGGAACTTGCCTTTTCTACAATTTGGATGGCCCTCCTGGCGTCAGGATTTAATTCGCGCAAGGATGTAGGGTTGGTATCTCCTTTTAAGAGATCAAAGAGGGGTTTTAACTCTCCTGTGGAGAGCTTTAGATAAGGCCGAAGCCAATTTATATCTCCTAAGAATTGCTGAAAATCATGAAGAGTTCTTAAGTGTGAAGTTTTTAATTGTATTTTTTGGCTTTTAAAATAGTGTGGGCCTAATATATGGCCTAGATATGTAAAAGGCGGGTGTTCCTGAACCTTTTCAGCTGCTATTACAAGGCCAAAGAGGCTCAGATCCTGCTTTAGTTGTCCAAAGGCTTGTCGTACGACGATAGGGTCAGAACAAGCCAACAAGATGTCATCCATATAATGAACAATATAAACAGAAGAAAATTTTTCACGAGTGGAAGAAATGGCTCTAGCCACAAAACTTTGACATAAAGTTGGGCTATTTGCCATGCCCTGTGGGAGCACAAGCCAGTGATATCGCTTCATGGGTTCTTTAAAATTAACAGAGGGGACACTGAAGGCAAAGCGCTTACAGTCTTGAGGCGCCAGGGGTATAGTATAGAAACAATCCTTCAAATCTATAATAATCTTATAAGTATCCTTTGGGATTGCCATGGGTGAAGGCAAGCCAGGCTGTAGGGCCCCCATCAGTTCCATTGTGGCATTTATTTTTCTCAAATCCTGTAACAGCCTCCATTTACCTGACTTTTTCTTTATAACAAAAATTGGAGAATTCCATGGAGAGTTAGAAGGGGCCACATGCCCCAAATCCAGCTGCTCCTGTACCAGCTGCTGTACTGCAATGATCTTTTCTAGTGAAAGAGGCCACTGTTCAACCCATACCGGTCGTTCAGAGAGCCAATTTATGGGATCAGCATGAGGGGGAGGGCAAACGACAGCTCCCATCAAGGGATACCCCAATCCTTGTCTCGTAGGGTGAGACTGGGGTTGGAGTGGCTCTAGCTCCCCCTGTGCTGCTCGGCCTAGTCCCCTAAAGGGGAGGAGGCCTTGATCAAGTAACTGCTTAGTGACCGCAGCACTAGGACTAAACATATACACTCCCATTTTTTCCATGATATCACGACCCCATAAATTAATTGGCAGATGATCCAAGACAAATGGCTGAAAATGACCAGAGTGCCCTTCCTCATCTCTCCAAACAAGGATCGCACTGCTCTGCTGTGGGTCAGTTGCTTGCCCAACCCCCTGTAGGGAAGTCATAGAGGTTGTCAGGGGCCATTGGGCTGGCCAATGTTTTTTAGATATCACAGACACATCTGCTCCAGTGTCTAATATTCCTTTAAAGGGCTTTTCTTGTATAAATATAGTCATCTCAGGCCTCTCTTGTTTTATGCTTTGTACCCAATAGATATCAGAAGATCTAAATCCTCTCTGTCCACATGGGGAATTAGCAGTCTCCCCGGGAGGTAAAGGCACAAGTATTAATTGTGCTAATTTTTGACCGGCTGGGATCGATACCACGTGTTTCGGGGCAGAGGCCATAACTTTGATTTCTCCAGTAAAATCCTGGTCAATTTTGCCAGGTGTAATCTGTATCCCTTTAAGGGCTGAGCTACTTCGCCCTAACAGCAATCCAGCCACTCCCAGGGGAAGGGGGCCGAAGACCCCCGTGGGGAGAGCTTGTGTCCCCATCTCTGGGGTCAATACTGAGCAGGTGGAGGAACAGAGGTCCAATCCTGCACTTCCTGGGGTGGCACGGAGGAGGCCGGAGACTGATCTTGGGGGGTTGTTAGAAGATGCACTTGTGGCCGAGAAGAGGGAGGGACTGCCCCATGGTTTTGCGGGGCCAGGGGCTGGCCCCTCCTCCAGTTTCCCGAAAGCGGGCGGCCATTGCGATCTGTTCTTGACCTGCAATCTTTAGCCCAGTGCTTCCCTTTACCACAGCGTGGACATGTGCCAGGTGATTTTTCTCTCTTTTGCCTGGCCTGGCGTGGGCATTGCGTCATCCAATGTCCTATTTGTCCACAAGAAAAGCAACGCCCTGGGGGTCTAGCATCCCGAGAATGCCGCTGACCTCTATATTTTAGGGACTCAGTAACAGTCTTTCCTTGAGGAGCGGCGGCTAAAGTAAGGCCTTGTACATGGGAGGGTCCAATATCAGCACACAGTGAAATAAAGTCCGTGATTCCTCCCTTATTCCTATGGGGTCTGATAGCCGCCTGACAGGCGGCGTTGGCATTTTCATAGGCTATGTGTCTAACTATATTCTCCCTTGCATTCTCATCTTGTACTAGGCAGTCTGCAGTCTCCATTAATCGAGACAAAAATTCTAGATAAGGTTCATTCGGTCCCTGTTTAACTTCTACTAGATTTTTTGTACGATTGGAATTGCGTAACTTTTTCCAAGCCTCTCTCGCCGCAGCATTTATTTGTAAATAGGCCTCCTTTGCATAACCCAATTGATCTTCGGTGTTTTTATAGGTTCCCTCTCCTAACAACTGATCAACAGTGTAAGGCAGGTTCTTAGACCTATTTGTTTCAATTTTAGCCCGACACTGTGCAGTGAACTCTGTCTCCCATAATAAGTACTCTCCTGCACTAAGGCATGCTCTGGCAAGCCGCTTCCAGTCATTTGGGCATGCAATACCAGCACACGCGGCCTCCAATATTACTTGAGTAAAAGGGGCAGTTGGCCCATATTGGGAGCAGGCATTTTTTAAATCCTGTAATAGTTTAACAGGAACAGGCTGATGGTATACTTGTTCATCATGATCAACTGAACTAGGGAAGCATCGAGGCCCTGAAATACCTTCCCTCTCTCTAGCAGCCTGAGTCAGGTTTAATTGTGATGCACTGTGCCTGGTTGTAGTGCCTGTTAAAAGGGACTTGTTGCTAGGGCCTTTAGGCTTGCCTAAAGGTTGAGAAAGGGATTGAGGCCGTAAGGCTGCAGCCGGAGGCGGTGCGTGTGAGGGGTAAGGTTTAGAATCAGACACCATAGTGGCCTGAGGGTCATATTTCTTTCCTACTTCTGAGGGGGCTCTCTGCTCTGTCCCCATTTTCGATAGAAAATGTAGGATTTCTTCTAACTTCTTCTCCATCGTAGCCATTCGGCCCTCCATTGACTCATCATAACTTTCCTCCTTGGTATTCAAACCTGAATTCTGATACTCAATATCTACTGGTTGTTGTTCCGTTTGCAAGATCTCACTTAGACTCTCTTGGGCTGCGGCATATGGCTCAGCCTCAGGTTCTTCAGAAGGGTCCTTTAACTCATAAAGTTCCCTTAATTCAAGATTAAATTCAGCATCTTCATGTAGAGGATCTATGTATTTACTTACTAAATTCCATACAGTAGTAGCCTCTATTGGGGTCTTTTCGGGGCCATATACCTCATAATAATCTTGAATTCTTTTTCCTATCCGCTGCCAGGCTTTTTGGAATGCCTCCTCTACAGACCTCGGGCATGCTTCCTCGAGAAACTGTAGGAAGCTCTGAAGCACCCCCTCTTCCACCCACGTTCCGTGGGCTTCAAATAGGCCTGTTAAGATCGGTAGAAATAACTCATGGCTATTAGCTTGACCCATAATTATTACTCCTGACTATACTCTCTTAATAGTCCTACGATGTGTTACTTACCACAGGGAGGGGTCCTTCACCTTCGTCCCAGATTTTCAGGGTCCCTGTTCGGGCGCCAGATGCCGGGGCCTCCCGGCAGCAAATTGGGGTTCCTGAAATAAGGGGCAGGGACTGGAAAAATTAGAAGAGAGACAAACACATCGGGTCCAGGAGGTCTGCAGCCCAAGCAAAAACTGCTCCTCGTTTATTCTTAACACAAAGTTTTTATCCCCTCCCGAGATCAGGGCCCTCCCAGGTGTTACATCCAGATCGTTAATCAGGGAGCTGTTGAGGGTTACATTCATATGGTAAATCTCAGATCAATTGAACAGGAGAAGGCCAAAAAACAATAAGACAATCAAGCAATTATCTGATGCAAATCAAAGTACAGTTTGTTTCCACTCTTGCTCCCGACAGTTATTTTTCTTTCATATTAATTCTTTTATATAATTTCTAAATTCTGGTAATACAGTAGTGGAAGAGAACATACATCTCTTCTCCTATATCTTAAATTCATATGGAGAACTGACAATAAATGAAGAAAATTAATAATACTCAAAAGTAAGCATGCTGTGTTTCTCTTGCCATTTTAACTAAGAAAGCATGGTGGGGCTGAAAGTTTGGCTCACTTCAACTCATTTAGGTCTGGGACCTCTGATAACATGGCATTCCAGTTTAAATGTCAGCCCATAGATATCACAGGAATTTGGGAAGAATCTGCACATATCTGTAATTAGTTTTTTTTAATAAAATGCCAGAGAAAATTATAACAAAAGCAATCTTTAAAAATACAATAGAAGAAATCTTGCATGTAAGAACAATAGGAACCTGTAGATCAGATTTCACTTATGAAAAAATATTTTGAAGAAATACACAGTATAAACTTGTGGATTTTCTTTTTTTAATTGTTTATTTTTAGATTTGATTGTTGGGTAATGTACAGAGGGGTTACAGTTACCTTCATCTGGAACTGGGTATATTATTTCTTGAACATTGTTACCTCTTCTCATGTTTTTCTCCCACTTTCCCTCCCCCCACCCAAACCTGGATTTTCAAATGAAGAAAAACAAACAGGCTTTCATTCAGTTATTCATGCACCAATTGTTAATGAGCAGCAAGGCACTGTGAAAACAGCCATGGACAAAACAGCCACATTCTGTGCTGTCACAGAGTAGAGAAGATAAGAGATACCCAAATAAAATAACTTCAAGGAATGTGAAGTGGCATGGATAAAGTAAAATAGATCACTGATTGTGTGGCACAAAAGTGACTAGTACAGTGGCATGGAGTACAGAGAATACATAGGTTGGTAATCCTGTAGAGCAGGATCTCTACCTTTAGTGAATGGGAAGCCACTGACAGTGTTTATCAAGACAGTAAATTGGTCCAATTTCTACCACTGAAAGGCCATTTAAAAAATATTTTTCATAATTAGTACACATCTAGGACTCTCCTAGTAGAGGATTACAATAGCTCAAACCCAGGTACGTAAGGTCATATATGATGAGACTAAATGAAATGATATGGAAACAAGAGCTTCATCTTGTATGCTTGTTCTTAATATACTATGTTACTTCTCTTCTCTTTTCTTGCCCTTGTGGTTAATCTCATGTTGTTACTGTGTCTGGCTTTGTTACCTGGCATATCGTACATACATTTATTTGTTTATTTGAAATAGTAAAGGGAAAGGGGGAAACAAGATGATTGCGAAGGGATGGGGGAGTGAAACAGGGACAGAAACATGAGAAGGGGTATCTGTGTGAGAAGTAATGTACCTACTACCTACTACAGTTACAAATGTAGCTATAACCCCTCTATACATTATCCTGACAATAAAATATTTTTTTCAATTTGATCTTATTGTCAAGGTGATGTATAGAGAGGTTATAGTTACATAAGTAAGATAATGAGGACATTTTTTAATCAAATATTGTTACCCCTTCCATTGTTTTTCTCCCATTTTCCCTCCCTCCAAACCACCCTACAAGTTGTAGAGTTCATTTCCATTATATTGTCTTATGAGGATCACTGTTGCATTGGTTTGTCTAACCAACTTTTTAATTTTTTGTTCCCCTTTCCTTCCCCAATTCAGATAAACATATACATATTCATATATATTCATATGTGTGTGTGTGTGTGAATGAAACAGAGTACCAAAATCAAATGCAGTACCTTTTTTTTTTTTTTTCGCTTGTCCTTGGGCTTTCACAAGGCTAGAGTTCTACCACTTGAGCCACCACACCACGTCTGGCTTTTCTTATGTATGTGGTACTGAGGAATTGAACCCCCAGGTCTTTGTGCATGCTAGACAAACACTCTACCACTAGGCCAAACTCCCACTCATTTTAAGGGTCATATGGAGAATGGATGGTTGGTGCAGAGGAAAGTTTAAGTCTAGAATTTTGTTTTAGGCATTAAGTTTGAGGATGCTCTTAAGCCCCCAACTGGAATACCAAGAAAAATGAAAGGATATCAAGAAAATGAAGAATATGCACCTATCGTGTAGAGAAGAAATAAAAGAACCTCTTAAGAGGGGTGAGGGAGAATGTAGTCAAGAACGCAAATTATGCCAAGGATTGATGGCTCACACCTGTAATCCTAGCTACTCAGGAGGCTGAGATCTGACTATCGTGACTCAAAGCCAGCTTGGGCACAAAGTCCGTGAGACTCTTATTTCCACTAAACCACCAGAAAACTGGAAGTGGCACTGTGGCTCAACATGGTAGAGTGCTAGCCTTGAGCTGAAGAGCTCAGGGACAGCACCCAGGCCCAGAGTTCAAGCCCCATGACTGAAAAAAATAATACAAATACAAATTATATCCTACAAAATGAAGAAAGCAAGGGAGGGGGTAGGTTGAGAAGGCTAAGAAAAATGTAGAAAAGGGGTGACATTGATCATAGATGCATTGTACTCACAAACTGCTGTGCTGAATGGCAACTCCTTTTAACAGCAAAGAGGTCATATATGTATATATATGAAATAAAATTCATTATTTAGATCAATAATATATGAGGAAAAAATGTGTATCTGTTTATATTTCTACCTATCTGTTGAATCTCTTAGTGAGTTCTCCTCACAAGGGCCCTTTTCCCTAAAGCAGACTCTGAATCAAAACATTTAGATTAACAATTGCTTTTTCATATCAAGTTCAACTTCATGACTTACAATTACTTTATCATAATGGCATAAAATGATCAGCTATGAACATGTACTTGAGATAAGCCAGGGGTGCTATTGGCTTTAATCCAGCTACTCAAAAAAAAAAAAATACAGATGATTTCCAGCCTGGGATGGAATTCTACAATACTAACCAGCAAAAAGCAAGGCTAGAAGTGAGGCTCAAATGATCGAGCACCACTCAAGCAAGCAAGCAGAGCTAGCTGAAGATTCTAAATTTTAACTTCAGTACAGGCTAAAAGGAAACAGGAATTTCTGAGATGTTTGTGTGCCTGTGTTCCAAAGAGAACAGATGATGTGCATAATGATTTGAAACCCTTCAGTAAGCACGGAAAACAAGCAGGTGGAAAGGGAAGCTGCATGAGTGCCTTGTTGCTGCTTCGTGCCCATCATTAAGACTGGTTTTTTTTGTTTGTTTGTTTTTGTCCATCATGGGGCTTGAACTAGGCCTGGGTGCTGTCCCTGAGCTCTTCAGCTCAAGGTTACTGCCCTACTCTTTGTGCCACAGCTCCACATCCCATTTTTCTCATGGTTAATTGAAGATAAGAGTCTCACATTCTTTAGTGCCCAGGCTGGCTTTGAACCTTGGATTCTCAGATCTCAGCCGCCTCAGTAGCCAGGATTACAGGTGTGAGCCACTTTGCTCGGCAACTATACTTTCAGGGATCATTTCTATAGTATGTGACTGTTTTCTGAGCATCAATTCAAACATGAGCCTGCTTTTGAACTTGCATCTCCTGTGGATTTTCCGCCTCGTAACACTGGATATAGAGTGTTACAGTTAGAACGAGAAGCATGAGAGCGTGTCTCTGGCCTTACAGCTAGCAAATGTAGTCTCATTTCCTATTTTTAAACCAGCAAGAACATTAAAGTGGGGGTTTAAAAACAACAATAAAAAACAGAGATCTAGATGGATTTCATTCTAACTGAAGCACTGTCCATTTAACATTTTCAAGGGGAAGCGTAAATGTCAAGTTTAATATCAGCTGTGTACTTTTCTGGAAATATGGATTTCTTTTGTGTGGCTTAGCTTCACATCATTTTTCTTGTGTATAGAGGGACTTGAGATCAATACTATAAATAGAGCATTGTCAAATATTATTGTCACTACTGCTCACGTTATTACCACCTCTGTCTATAATGTTAATTTTGTGACCAACTACTGCTTAATGGTCTATTGGCCTAAAACCATCTCAGACCATCAGCCAAAGGGTTGATATGAAATGATATGGGAGGTTTCCTCTTATGGCATCCAGCTCATAGTCAAGTGGGAATGTGTTTTATTTTCCTTTCTCTTCAACCAGATCATCACCTCATTATTTCTGTTGGTTGAGAGAGGAAGAAAACCATTCTTGTTCTCTTCATTTCAAGAATTGCTATTGTTATTATTATTATTATTATTATTATTGTCATAGGCCTTGAACTTAGATCCTGGGCGCTGTCCTGGAGCTTTTACACTCAAGGCTACCACTCTGCCACATTGAAGCACAGAGTCACTTCCAATTTTCCAGGGGTTAATTGGAGATAAGAGTCTTAAAGACTTTTCTGTCCAGCTGGCTTCAAACCATGATCCTCAGATCTCAGCTTCCTAACTAACTAGATTACAGGTGTAAGCCTTTGGTGCCTGGCAAAAATAGCATTATTTGATAATGACATATGCATGTTTGTGTTGTGCATGTATATAATGTATATATGTAGATATATAATGTTTACCTCATCATTAAGGTGACTCCAAGTGGAGAAACATTGATAAACACAGTAGAATTCAAAATATATAAAGCCTTATGTGCTTAAGATAGAGAATGGTGTGTCAGCTTAAAGCTTCAATTTTTATCACAGTGTATAATCTTTTGGAACTTTGTCTAAAATTGTGTTCTTGCACATTTCGTTTGGAGTTTTCACTGTATTCTTCTAAAGGATACAGCCTAAGATGGTTTGATGTGGCGGTTCCTTTTATGGAGATTTTCTTTTTTGTTTAGTAATCTTTTATTTTTTTCAAGTAATATATCACATGTTTATGATAAAAGACTGGCCTTCTTCAAAGGCCAAAATATGGACCAAAATTGTGTCTTAATATGAGCCTGAGAAACTAGCCATTTGCAGCTCCCACAAGGAGGTCTTAGCTCCTCCTATAAAATCTGCCTCACTGGGCTTGCACAGGCCAAACTCAGCATCTGGATTTGATGCTGAGGAAGGGTGAGGATAAGCTGCACTGCTTGCTGTGAGGGCAGAGGCCTGGCAGAGGTTTCCCAGCGTCCTGTAGAGAGCAATCCACTCAGCTATCCAGGAGCTTTTCCTGTTGCCTCTCCTCTCCAGCTCTCAGTGCACAGAGGAAAGATCCACTTTAAATACAATCAGATCCCTCACCTAGAATTTCTTGTTATCATAGAGTAAGCATCTTTCAGAATCCCTACAAAGGCATGTTGGAGGCATGTCACCCAGAGAAGCCAACACGGTGGCTTCCCACCACAGGCTGTTATCCCTCCTATCCAGAAGCACTATTTATTGTGTCCATCAGCCATGTTGCTCAGTAACAAAGTTGGCATATGCTTTGCCAGGTTTTCTAGAATCCTGCTAGTGGATACTTCGGCAGTTGGCTGAGTTTTGCTGTCGTGACGTGTCTCTGAACATTTTGAATATAACTGTGTCTTCTGACTTAGTTTGTCAAGAACTGTGGTAATGGCTTCAATGTTCTTGAAGATTTAATTTGTGAAAATCTATACTCAGGAAATAATACACAGAAGTTGAGTAGGCTGAGAGCTTCACAGAGCATTACCATTGGAAGAAGCTTTCCAGAATTCCTTCACCATCCTTCAGCTAAATCTTCTGTTCCCTCCACGACCCGCATGGTCTCACATTCCTATAGTTGTTTAATCTTACAGTATTATGAAGAACTATGGAAGGTCAGTTGAAGATCCACAGGGATACTTGGCATGTACTGGCATAGTAAACCAATTAAAGCAGTATGGAGCTATTGGTTGTCTGGAGGAAACAGAAGAAAACAAACCTATTACAAGCAGATGAATTAATTAATTAAAAGGCAGGAGCCACCGAGTTTTGTTTTTTAAAAATAGAACTTCTGGGTGTGGCCGGGGGAGGGGTTAAGTGATCCTTTATTAAATGGAATGCGGAATAAACATTCCCTGTCCTCAACACTGAAGAAGAACCTATAGTAGATTAGCAGCATGAGTTCTTCCCATGGTTCATCCCTCAGGATTCTTAAAATTGTTGTTTCATTTTTTATGTATTCATTTTCTTTAATCTTAGCAGTTTCTTCAAGATTCTAAATAGGCTTCCCTTTTTGTTTTGAATTAATTTGTCCTCTTGACATACTGGCATGTATTATGCAAGGTAACAGCTTCTGATTTTGATTCTCAGCTGTCCCCCATTGACCCCTGGTATGAAATCTTAACCAAATTAAACCCCGTGTTTTCTAATTCCACTTCTGTCAGACAATAATGCTGCAGCTAGTTTGGAAAAGAGCACGAGAGCCTCTAATAAAATGTGGAATTGAATGCAACTATGAAGTATTGTATAGCATATGCCAGGTAGCATGACTTTGAAAGTATATCATACATATCATTTCTGCAGTACTTTTTTTAATAAATGAAGTGGACTATTTACTCACTTGAAATCAGTGTCTGTTCAATATAGCATTCCCATTGTATCATCAGAAACAAAACCCCTTTTGAGTATTCATTTTTCATTTCCCTTGAGGAGAAGGGAGGTGGAGTTAGTCTAGTCACTGTGATATTTACTAACGGATCCAGATAACAGACTGAGAGTCCTTCCATACACAAACTTAGCTCTTCAAGATGGCAAAAAGGAAAAGAAAAAAAGAATAGCTGTATCCCCCTACCTTTTTTTTAATCATTAGAATAAAAAGTGAAGACCTAGTCTCATCCGTTGACTTTTTATGTAATTGTCTTTCAAAAGAAGGCTGGGAATTTAAAACCCTTGAGAGATGCTGCTTCTAGAAGGCTCAGAGATGCCAACCATTGTCTGAATTTTTAAAGGACTTAATTTTAGCATGTTTAACCAATTCTCCCTTCTGAGTTCTAGAACCTCATATATATTATTAGGAACAGCCATTCTAAACTTCCTGTGGAAAGTTTAGAATGTTTGTTAGCATTAAAATGAGGCTCTAAGGGAGATGATTGGGTCATGTTATGGAGCCCTGGCAAAAAGGATTAGTGGCCCCTAGTAAAAGGGCCTGAGGGTACCATACCATCTGCCAGGATGTGATTTCAGATACTAGATACCAGTCACCAAATCTGCTTCTTGCCTTCTGTGAGTAATACATTTCTATTCATAAATTGCCCATCTAAGGTATTTTGTTATAACATCAGGAAGATACCAAGATGTGTGCCTCACCTCTCAGGAAAATCATCTCATAATGAAAGTAATTAAGAATTGCATTTGATCCTTGAGGGCCTTTGTAAGATAATATTCTTGGCTAGAAGTGACTCTGAAGCAAGATTATGTTGGCCTGAAGGGGCAAAACAGTGAACAATATTTTATATATGAAAATGTGTAACAAATACAAATGTTAAAGAATCTTCTCATTCCCATTTTCTTGACAGAATAAGTTACATTGAAGAGGTTATGTTGCCTGCCTTTATCACAACTAAATCATCTCAGTTCAAAAAAAAAAAAAGAATTAGGCACTAAGGTCCCACTGTCAAACACAGTCTCAATTATAGCTTCCTGTCTTCTTACAAAGCCTCGTGAGAAAACTGTTTTGAGGACCGTTAAATTTTTAAAAATGGCAGATTACTGTGTTGTAGTAATATCACATCTGATATTCTCTGGATGCTGCACTGAATACCAATAGAAGGGGCAAAAATGACCCTGCAAGAGTTATTTAATTAGAATGAAGACTTTCTGTTTGTCCTGATAGAACCATTTCTCACCTTCTCTGATTTCCAAGCAGTTTCCCCCAGATAAAGACAAATGAAGAAACTAGCTCTTGGCCTCACATTTTTATCAGACAGTTATGTACCACTCATCACTGAAATGCATTGCAAACAATTTTATAACCAGCATTCTAAATTTAGTATAAATATTACAGATCTCAGTTACTACCCAGATGATAATGTTGTCAACTGTAGCAACAGGAGTGCAGGAAGCCTTAGGAAAGTTCATGTACCAAGCCCTTTGCATCCTTGCATTTTAAATAGCAAACAGATGAAAAACAGAACGGCTTCCATCTTTCTGCCCTGGCACCTTACCAAGTTCAGGTCTCTCACTGATAGTTTTTGTGTCAAAGCATTCTTTTCATTCTGTAGATAAATTGCTACTTGTTTCTCTGACTCTAGATGACTAAATCTAAAAAGTGATATTCATTGACAGATACTTGAGTCTTCTCAGCATTAGTGATAAAGTAGTTAAGACTTGAACAATGAAGAAATGTCACTTTGGTTGATGTCTTGTTGGTTTCATTACACTCTATAATACACAGGGAAATAGCCAGCGGAGAACTTGGGATCATATGGTCATTAGAGAATGGTCACACTCCAAGGGACCTCTGACTTTGTAGTCCCACTCTGGTTTTAGGAATGAGGAACAAAGGTTCAGAGAACATTTTGTTCAAGATCACACCAAGTCTTGGGAATGGATAAGGTTTGAGTCTCCTAGATTTTTCCTCATGCTGTTTGTGAGCATGACTTAGTTCCCACAATAAGGGGAGATTTATGGATTACTCTGGGTAAAACCAAAGATGGGAAATCCATTCCCTATGAGACTCTATTGTATAGCAATTCCCTGTGGTTGTCAACCAGATAACCAGGAGTTGTGTTCTCTGTATTGATGATGAATTCCTAGTATTCCTTACTACCCCTTTTAAAGAGATGGGAAAATGAGCTTTAAGATAGTTCAGATTCATATTTATTTTTTTAAATATTAAACTTAATATTCACAGATCTGGATGTGTTTCTTTCAAAAATTACTGATGCATTGCTAAATGTTATGTTTTTACTGGCTCATGCCAGAATGAAATTGACAGTAGCTTTGGGAAGAGTGAGACTTCATGTGGGAAAGATTTAATCTTTTGTAACTGGAAATTGGTGCAGTCCTACCTATTTCCTAAATAGGATCTTATACCTAGGATGACTCCAAGCTTTAGCCTTTTGGTTTCACAGGGTCAACAGCTTCTCTTTGTAGTCTGTCCTACTGGTTATTCCATATGGATCACCATCAGAGAATTCTTCCTTCCTCTACCCTCAGCAGATATTTCAGGAAAAGTCTGGCATGTGCCTAGGTGTGGTCTAGGCATAGGGCAGGTGCTATAAACTCTAGGCTCCAGTTACCTTATCAAGGTCTAAAAGTATCTAGCTCATTGTTGCTTACTAATCCTTCCATGCTGTCCTGAAGAGTTACTGTTCCTTTCCTCTAACAAACTTGAAAGAGAATTGCTTATTTGTTTGTGAATATCTTTCTTGGTGACAGCTGTTTTCATAAGGCCTTGGGAATGACTATTAATTTTCAGTAGTCAAAATTATATTCCATCTAGTCAGCTGTGAGAGTTATAGCAGCCTTTTGATGAGCTTTCGTTATTTGCATTTCTCAAAAGCTAAGGATTTATTGCCACAAACCTGCAGGTCTTCGAGGTTTTAAAAACTGCCTGTTACAGGTAGATAGGTTATAATTGATTTGGCAAGTTAAAGGGCCACATTAATTTTTTCCCTTTTAATTGAGTACCACAGTAGTAAAGAAAATGATTAGTAAAGAAGGAATGGCAGTGAAATACATATGTTAACAGAGTCAAATGCTCAAATGCTTTCCCTTTATTTAAAGGCTATAACTCTATTGGTTCTCAGTTTTCTTAAAGTGATTTATAGTCAGTTTTAGCTGTAGTTTCAGCCAGATTTATTCTGAAAAAAATCACAAAAGATAAGCAAGGACTTTTTATGACTCATTTTAATTCTCTATATTTTAAGACTGTCATTATTTATATTTAAAGTAGTAACCATGCCATTTATCAAAATTTATTGTCTGTTCCCTCAAAGACCACTGGACTTAGGAGAGTCTAGCTCACATAAAAACTAAACTTGGCCAAGAGAGAAAAGCTCTTAAGAAAAGTAATATTTGAGTCGGGAGTTTGGCCTAGTGGTAAAGTGCTTGCCTAGCATGTACAAAGACCCAGGTTCAATTCCTTGGTACCACATACATAGAAAAAGCCAGAAGTAGTGCGGTGGCTCAAGTGGTAGAGCTCTATCTAGCCCTGAGAAATCCCAAGAACTCAGGCCCTGAGTTCAAGCCCTAGGACTGGCAAAAAAAAGAAGATAACATTTTTCATTTACTATACCTTCTTGATTTCAGCAGACTAGCCAACCTGGCTTATTATCATGGAATAAACATTGAAGGCAGAATGTAGGATTGATGATTCCTAGAAGAAAATCAGGCTGTGGACATTTATTGTGAATCAAAAAGGAAAAAAATCATCTTGTATGATGAAAATTTTATTCCAAAACCATTATGAAAAATATTGTCAACAAAAAAGTGACATTGTTATATACACATATATACAACATGAATATATGGTCTATATAATTATATATGACTTTATATTTCTCCCTCTCTCTCCCTCTCTCTCTCTCTCTCTCTCTCTATATATATATATATATTATATATGTAGCATCTGTTTTCCAGCCTAGTTTTAAGTAATAATAAACTTTTCTTAATATTTCTTCATATAGTTCTGTTTTCAACCTGAAACTTAGTGGCTTGACCATCTAAAATAAAAGGTTTTTTTATTATTATTACTTGAGTTAGCTTCTACATGTACTAAGAAAGAGAAAGACAAATTTCATGGGAAACAAAGAGACCTCAAAATTAGATTTCATTTTTCTAATAGCTTTTATTTCAGTCCTTTTGTCTCTAGAAAATGTTTTATTTACTGAATTACAGAACAAGCTTGTCATTATGTTTCTCATTGACCAAAAGAATGTGCTATTTTAATCCTCATTTGTTTGTTTTCTGTGTTTAACTCTGCATAATCAAATTTCATAATTATGCAAAGTAGGCCATAGGGCTTTGATAAAAATTCCTTTTAACACTCTCTAAGCCTATGGTATTGCCACAAAAAAATCCAATTCATTTGACCTCAGTCACCATTTTTAACAATGCACAATTTTTCCATAAGTGCTCAAATGCCTTTGCATCATTTCCCCCTCCTGTTCTGAGGAGAACGACCATGGCAGGTAAAGATGCCATTCTGAGCGTTTTATTATGAATACTTCATCCTCATTTGTATCTGTCCTTTTTCCATTCTCTAACCTCTCAAAAGAAAACCCAAAACAACATTTTTATTATTATATTGGTCTCCAGTGTTTTCTCTTCACACATCTTAACCTTACTTCAACTGAGAATGCTATGCAGATTTTGAAGAAAGTAACATATTTTACTCAAAAGCAATATAGTACTATATAGCCAAGAGGATAAATCAAATATTTTCATGGTCTCTAAATTCAGCATCAGGAGATTTTAATAAACATTGGCACCTAAGGTGCAGAATTTCAGAGATAAAAGCAAAATTAAGTACCTGAGTTGCTACTTCATTTTAACACATGATGAAACTAGGACTGGACTGGTTTTATATATTGCCCCAAAGTGTACAACTGGCTATTTCTGACACAAATCTTGAAATGCAATACCTCACATCATAGGTTATTAAAAGAAAAATACTTAATGCTGTTAGTTGAATTGTTCCATTAAACTTATAAAAAGAATAATCACTTTTTAGTGTTTCTATAAAAATGATGCATGCTCATTTATAACAATTTTGCATAATACAAGGGAATAGAATGCAATAGATTTCCTAAAGTCATTCTCTAAATATACTTAATGTTACCATTTAATGCATCTTATTTTGAGTATTGAAATGAATAGGCAAGATAAAAGAATGGATATTTTCATTGATAAAAGGAAATTAAAATGAAAGAACAGGCAAAACAATAACTTAAAACATAATATTCATTCTAGACATGCCATTTCTAAGTACAAATATTAAGTATTTTAAGTACAAGTATATTTTTGCTTGAGTGCAACAGAAATAAAAAAAAGTGAACCTGCACAAATTGCTAAACTCATTGACATTGCTGTGCCATAAAATATGTGTTTTCTAAAGTAGATGTAACCTTAAGAAAAATATTATAAAATGTGTATAGTTGTATATTACAATTTACTGATATATGCTTCTAATTGACATAAAATTACCTTATTTTACTCCCATCTCTCAGTTTTTAAAGTTACGTTATTTTTAGGCTGTCAAGATATGTAGCATTCACATAGCTTCAGAACTATATTACCCATAATTCTTTCCTAGTATGGGTATAAATAAAAGCATTGTTTATTTCCCATCTTCTCTGCACTGAGGTCTTTCTGTTGTTCAGTGCCTTGGTAGGACAGGTTTAGTCTTCTGGTATGTTTACGAAAGGTATTCCAGGATGGGTTTTACCTGAGTTTCTCTCTGAGAATGTCTCTGACTTTTTCTTCTCCTCATTCTCCTTCCTGCCCCCCAAACCAACAGGTACTGGGGGGATTATTTCTCATCTTCACAGTGAGAATGTGATGGGCTCCTGTAGTTCAAGTTCAAACTAGTATTGAGACCTGCTTCTCTACCTGTTACCCCTCTTGACTCTTGGCATTTTTAGCACACTCTTATTCCCCAGGAATTCCTGAATTACAGTTTCATGTGTTCCTACCCATGTCTATTACAGCTGCAGGCCTCTGCAATCCTAAATTGTATCCAACATCTGTCTCTCCAGTTTGGGGGCAGCACTTTGCCCTGTGGCTCCATTTCTTTGCTGGATCTAGGAAGAATTGTTGATTTTCAGTTTTGTTTGAGTATAGCTGTGAGTGATGATTTCCAAGATCTACACATGTAGAAAAAGAAATTACATGTCCCATTTTAGAATAGTTTGAAATTACACATTTAAAATAGTTTTTAGATTAATAGTGGTTTCCCATTATTACCATTTCACCACTGGTATGCTCATTTACCATGACTAATGAGCTGGTATTGATATATCTAACAATAGGCTATACTTTATTTCTTTTTTCATATATTTTTATTGTGATTAATAGAAGGGTTGCATTATATTCACCACATAGAAGGTGCATTACTTCACATACATTGATACCCTTTCTCATGTCTTGCTCCCCATTTCCCTTCCCCAACCTCCACCCCTCATTTTGTTTTCCCCACTTCCCTATCCAATTTCAAATAACCAAATACATATATACCAGATAATAAGGTAAAATACTGTAACAATATGAGATAGCCAAGGGACAGCAAAAGAGATGAGAGAGAAAATAGTACGTTAAGGACAATTATCACTCATTACATGGCTTTTGTTTTTATATCCTGAATGTCCTTTCATTTATCCTCATTCTATATGGCCTTATGTATCTAGGTTTTGCTCTATTGCAAATCTCTACTAGGAGAGCCCAAGGTTTCTACTGATTATGACAAATGAGGGGAACCATTGAGCCTAATTTCCTTTGAGTCTGGCTTACTTCACTTAATATGATTTTTTCTAAGACTTTCCATTTCCTTACAAATGGGGCTATGTCGTTCTTTCTGACAGCAGTGTAGAATTCCATTGTGTACAAATACCACAACTTGTTGATCCACTCATCAGCTGAGGGACATCTGGGTTGGTTCCATTTCTTTGCTATGGTAAATAGTGCTGCAATGAACATCATTGTGCTAGTGAATTTAGTATGCCCTTGTTTCTGGATGGTTGGGTAAATGCCAAGTAGTAGAATTGCTGGGTCATAGGGGAGCTCTATGTTTAGTCTTTTGAGGAACTGCCATACTGCTTTCCATAGTGGTTGAATGAGTTTGCACTCCCACCAACAGTGTAGTAGTGATCCCTCCTGGCCACATCCCCTCCAGCATCTGTTGTTATTAGATTTTTTAATCCTGGCCATTCTAACTGGAGTGAGGTGGAATCTTAGAGTTGTTTTGATTTGCATTTCTTTTATGGCCAGAGATGTCGAGCATTTCTTCATGTGTCCATAGCCATTCTTATTTCTTCTTCAGAGAAGAATCTCTTTAAGTCTTTGGCCCATCTTTTAATGGGATGTTTGTTTCTTTGGAGATTCATTTTAGAGTGATTCAATTTTTGAGCTATTGACATATTTTAGATATGAGGCCTTTGACTGTTGTATGGTTAGTGAAGATCTTCTCCCACTCTGTAGGCTTTCTAGTTAATTTGCTAGCTATGTCTTTTGTCATACAGAAGCTCTGCAGTTTAATGCAGTCCCACTTATCCAGCCTTTCTCTGATTTGTTGTGTTTCGGGGTCCTTACTAAGAAAATTTTGACCTGTGCCAAGGAGACCTAGTGTATCTCCTATTGCGTCTTGTAAAGTTTTTAGTGGCTATGTCCTTTACCTTTACTGAATATCAACTATCTAGGCTACAGTCCTGTCCAAAACATATTACATTAGATCTCTATTGGCTGTTATTGGCTCTGACAGTTTTTCATAGTTATTTTTGTTTGCTTGTTTTGCCTGTACTGGGGTTTGAACTCTGGGACCTCATTCTTTTACACATGCAGTCCTTCTTCTTGCTAGTTACTTTGGAAATGAAATCTAGTGAATTTTTCTGCCTGATTGGCTTCAAACTGCAATCTTCCAGATCTCAGCTAGGACTACAGGTATTAACCACCAGCACCCAGCCTTCCTTTTGAAGAAGAGAAATTATGTACTTTACAGGATATGTCTAGTTGAGATTTGTTTGATGCTTAGACATTTGTCTCATTTGTCATGATTAGACAAGGATTACAGGTTTGGAGATGGACAAAAGAAGTAAGTCCCAGAATCATTTCAGACTCATGCTGAACTGTTCAGACATGTCTCCTCCTTCTAGTTTGCTCTTTGTGCTATACACAGTGGTTTCTTTTCAGAGAACAAAGCATCCATACAAATAAGTTGGAATTCCTTATCTGCTTTCCCCCATCAGTTTATTTAATCCTTTATTCAATCACTAGATTTAGGGTTATATGCCATTATTAGTATGTGTTGATTTTGTTTCTCAAATGGTTCCAGCTTTGGCCATTAGGACTTGTTCAGTTGATACCTGTTTTGTGAGACACTTTTGCCACCATTGTGATTTTGAGTGTTTCCCTAATTTCTGTCACTATCAGCAATTCCACGCTCATCTCGCATATTTCCTATTCCAAGATTAAAATCAAGGCACTCTCCAAGAGCTGGATCACTTTTCTCTCCTCCTCCCTTCATTGTCCTCCTTTGCTTGTTTCCTCCCCTCATTCCCTCCTGTCACCTGTTTCATCTGACCCTTTTATAGAGATGACTGTGTGGCTCCTATGTGTCTAAACTTTTCCTGGATAATCTTGGCCAGCCCTTCTGTGTTGTGTGTTTTCTTTAGCTTATGCCTCACTCAGCATCACCTTGCTCCCCCCCCCCCTCTCTTTTTCCTAGCCTACAGCTTTGGTTTCTTCCAACTGTTTCTCATCATTAAGTAGAGTGGATTTCTTTGGAGGGAACATCAGTACATCAGGGAAGGGGTGCAGTTACTAGAGAAGAAGAAAGCGAGGCATGGCTTGCCCAGAGTATGTTAGCATTTTTCCCGTGGATGTTTTCCCCTCAATTTGAAATGCCTCTTATTTCCTCTGTTGTGGAACCACTGACTGTGGGCGGTAAAAAGATCTGCCTTTGGGTCCTATTCCTCTAATACCAAAGACCTTGGCTTCTCTAGGCTCTTTATCCAGTAGCTTCCCGTTGCACCTTTCTCCTGGATGTCTCTACCCCCTTCCTTTCTCTTCTCCCCAATTCAGATTCTTTTGCGTGATCGAAATGCCTGAGAATTTGGATGCTTCATTTGGTATCAGAGGCCAGAAGATGAAGTGAGTATGGTGAAGGGGTTTCTGGGCAGCCCTTCCATCTGCCTCCCTCACCCCTTCTCCTAGGTTTTTCCTTGGCTTTTCCTTCTCAATTGCATTCCTAATGCTAATTTACCTTTCTGCACTACCATCCTTAACTAGCACTGTTTGGTCTGGGGATGGTTTGTGCAAATTGGTTTTGTTGCCGTCACACTTTTCAGCATCAGACTGTCCCTGCAAGGTCTATGAAATCTTACAGGAGGAAAGAAAATTCTTCTTCCCTCACTGCTGAATACCAAGTGTCTTAAACATTTTGTATAAATCGAAATTGCTTACGCAGGTCCCTTTAGAATTCAGATGTTGTGAGCGCTATAGAACTTCAGGGACTTTAATTTTTGAAATATAGGACACTGTATTTCCTTTGTTGGAGGTTTCAAAGGAAATGAAAGAGGAGTCTCTCTACCTACAGATTGTTCCTGACAGTACTCTTCATAAAAATCAAAACTAGACTGCCTGCTAAATTAGAAAAATGAAGCAATTAAAATGAAAATGTACAAATATAAAGTACTTGAGAGAAAATGAAAAGGCCCAGATAATATTGCAAATTTTATTTGAAATTTTCTTTTAAAAAAAAGTGAGACCAAAACAAACAATAGTTGCTGATATGCAGGGCCTTAAGTGGAGGATAATGCAGAATTGCCCCTCCCCTCTCTGAACCTCTTATATATTTTAATTTGCTGGAAATGTCACATTTCAGACGACAGTCCTTCAAAGCAAAATGGAAAAGTGTTTAGTTTTTGTTTTAAGTTTTCTTTAGTCTCCCAGGCATAATTATTTGTCCTGGTCAGTTCCTTTTTCTGATCTCCGTTAATTATCCTGTCTTTAGGCTATTTCACTAGCTTAATGAATTCACAATTCAGGCTTGAGACTGTTGAACACTGTTTCTGCTGTTCTGTTTTGAAAACAAGTAAGGTTGTAGCTTTGTACTTACAGAGAAAAGCAGGCCTGCTTTCTCCCCAGAACCTCAGCACCACCATTCTTGTATGGGTTTTAACTGCATCATTGTTTTCAGTATGAAGCAGCATCTGCCTCCATTCTCTTTTCACCAATTCAGGGAGATAGCATCCCAGCACTAGGGTCCCTTCTTCTTTTTGGGGGGGGGGGAGGGGTCATGGGGCTTGAACTCTGGGCCTGGTGAGATACTCCCACAGTTGATCTGATAGCAATGATAATGTGATGAATGGATATATTGGCACAGGAAAAGATGCAATTTGTGGGAGACAGAGAGTCTTCATTACACTATTCAGAAGAATGGACAATTTAAGCCTTATGAATTGTTAACTTCTGAAATTTTCCATTTGAAATTTTCAGACCTAGCATAACTAAAACTGTGAAACCCGCAGTAAAAAGCAGTATCCTCCAAATGGCTTTCTGCACCTGCCATTTCAAGTCTCCATAATACAGAACTCTTCATTTTTCTATGAATGCTTTAAGGAAAGTAAATATTCTTTTTATTTAGATAGATTTGTTTAGATATAACTAGTCAATAGTCTGTTAAATGAGAATACTCACACTTCACAGATAATGCAGTAGATAGAAATTGAAGTGACCCCAATATATACTTAAAATTGTTCAAATATTATACAAAATTTGATGGAATTCTGACTTTTGTTGTTTTTTGCTTGGAAAGTTGCAGATTGTATCTCATTTAGCCTGAGTTAATAATAGCATCACCTAACCAGAACTGCTTATCACCCCCACCGCCCAGCCAGTCTGTCTCTCTTTTTTGTGCCAGTCCTAGGTTTTGAACTCAGGGCCTAGGTGCTGTCCCTGAGCTTTTGTTTCCCACTTCCCTGGCACTCCCACCCCTTCAAGGCTAGCATGCTACCAAGTACTTGAGGTACAGCTCCACTTCCAGCCCTTTGGTGGTTAATTGGAGATATGAGTCTTATAGATTTCCCTGCCTGAGGCACAGTCTTCAAATCATGGCTTCCTAAGTAGCTAGGATTATAGGTGTGAGCCACTGATATGGGGCTAAGATTCTTTTTAAAGGAGAAATGTAGGAAGCTCCATTCTGTCCTGGTACAGGAATCCTCTCATGCTGCAGTGGGAAAACTTGCTGATATAAACATAATTACATATGCAAGCATAATTACTGGAGGCATATTTTGCTGTATACTGTGCATCATGGCTTTGACTTCCTATTTTGGTCCCAGTACTGGGACAGGGCCTCAACAACCAACCTCACTCCCATTTAACTATTGCTTCCATCAGAAAGAATGACATCACCACATTTGTAAGGAAATGGGAAAACTTGGAAAAATTCATATTGAATGAAGTAAGCCAGACTCAAAGGAACATAGACTCCATGGTTTCCCTCATTTGTAATAAGTAGTATATGTCTAGGATAGTCCTGTCAGAGGATCACAATAGCTCAATTGTTATCATGTGTACATGACCATATAAGGTGGTAAAATGAACTCCAAGATAGGGAAACGAGGTTTTTCTTAGTTTTGTTTTTTGTGGGTTTTTTTTTGGGGGGGGTTGCGGTTGGCCAGTCCTGGGCCTCGAACTCAGGCCTGAGCACTGTCCTTGGACTTTCTCAAGGCTAGAGCTCTACCACTTGAGCCACAGCACCATTTCTGGCCTTTTTCTACATATGTGGTACCAAGGAATCGAACCCAGGTCTTCGTGCATGCTAGGCAAGCACTCTACAACTAGGATAAACTCCCAGCCTGTTTTGTTTTTAATGTGTCAAGTTCTTTTTTCCTTCATTTTATTTTCCTTTGGTTTAGCCCCTGTTGTTACTCTATTTGATTTTGGTACCCTGTTTGTTGTAAGGGAACAACAAAATGGTGAGACAAAGGAAGAACCAATGCAACAGTGATACCTACAAGGCACTGTGTTGGAAATGAACTTTATAATTTGGGGGTTGGGGGAATGGTGAGGGAAAGAAAGTGGGAGAATAACAAGGGAGGGGTAACAATGTTCGACAAGAAATGTACTCATTACCTTACTATGTAACTGTAACCCCTCTGTACATCACTTAGGCAATAATAGCAGTTTTTTTTCAAAAGCCAACAGTATGTTTATCTTTATTAGAGAAGAGCTAGCGAATCTGTGTTCGAGGTGAATCTCCTGGAAGTTCATCTCCAGATCCCTGTCCCCTCCCTTTCTCCACTGCTGGGCCAGCCACTGTCATCCCCGTTGCTTTGTCGGATTTCAGATCCCCAGTGAGGTTTTTGTTCACAGCTCTTTGAACATGAGCTAATCATGGCCTGAAAGCCTTGCACCTGTGTTTCTCATTTAGTAGTCTGGAGTCCATTTCCTTCATCTTTTTCCTGGCTCTCCACGGGCTTTATACCTATTTCTTCCACATATAGTGTCCGCCCACCCTTGTACATGTGGCACCCACCGAGTGCAGCATTGTCTTGAAAACCTAGACTCTATCCTGTCTGATACTTGCTCTTGATTGACAACACCCAGCCTTTATAAGTCAATTACTCTGGACCTGTGTTTCTTGACTCTTCTGTTAAACTATTGAATGTCACTGTCTTATGTTTACATAGCTGAAAGCTCATCTTTTCCAAAATCAGAACAATGTTGTTATCCTTTATGAATAATTATCTCATAGGCAGGGTATTAACACACATCTGAGGAAGGAGTAATATGAATGCTTGCTTCCTATGTAGGTCACCTACCTCCAGTCTTCTTAGTGTGCTATTTTTGATTGAGCACATGAGTGTAACTATACATTTTCCTTGACAGAGCCCGTATTGCCTCATAAGAAAATGACAAAACAACCAACTGCGAGTGCACGCTTGTCAAGCTTTTGGCAGTATTGTGCCAAGGTAGCACATTTGTATAGGATGAAATTGAGGCTGAATAATTCTCTGAAGACATGCTCTCCTATACCTATCTTTTCCAAACTGCAATGTAAGAAAGAGATATCTATGCCACTAAAAGGCCAGATTCTAGAAAACCCTATGCTCCATGAAGCCAAGCTACCTCTTTAGTGGATACAGAGAGAACATGAGGGCATGTATTTTTAAAGCAGACACAAAAAGTTACAGTTGCTAAAAATTAACAACCAGAGGCAATTTAGCTTGTTCAGTATCATTAGGCATCAGAGAACTGCAACTGTGAATCACAGTAGAATGTCTCCATGCCACCAGGATGCTAAGATAGAAAAGCCCACACAAAGTTCTAAGAACTGATGAGGACCAGGAACAACTAAAACTTACTAACTTCTCGTAGCAGTAGTGGTTAGAAAAACTGATTCTGGAAAAACTGATTCAGTAGCTTTGAATATAGCGGAACCTACCATACTAAGAGAGCCAGGATTTTCACTCCTAAGAGCACTGACCCACAGAAGTGCATGGGAAAAGGATTCATAGCTATACAATTCCCAGTAGCCAAAATCTAGGAACAGAAAAGATCTATGTGACAAAAGAATGAGCAGAAAGGTTATAGAATGTTCATGTAGTGGACCATGGTACAGCTGTGAGAATGAACAATCTTGCTACATAGATTGATGCAAATGGACCCTATAAGCCTAAAGCTGAATGAATGGTGGACAGACAAGGCCTTCTATGGTGTGGTACGCTTTACAGGAGCTTCAGAAACCAAAGAACCAAGCTGTGCTGCTAGCAGCCAGTCAAGCCAGTGGTAACCTTCACAGAGGTGGCAGGCAAGGACTAGAGCTAACACATGTGGTTCCTGAGAGCCAGCAGTGTCCGTATTTTGATGTGGATACTGACAGGGTCGTGTGCTAGCCACATAGTATGCTGAAATCCTGAAAAATTCTCCAAGTTGATCCTCACTATGCGTTTGCTTTTCTGTATGTCTAGTATACTTTAATTCTGTGTTTTAAAATTATCATATATAAACTGTAGTCCTTAATTTTTGACTGTTGTTTTGGTCATATAAATTTAAATCAGCTTAACGATTTGCATGAGTATAAAGTAGGAATTTTGTGGCATTTTGCACTCTCCATTATGGAAGAAATATACATTTTTTTCTCATAATAATGCTTCATTGGCAACAGTTTGTCTGGACCCACAGTAACAAAAGAAGGAAATAGTGAATTCTATCCATACCAGCAATTATTGCTACTTAGCATTCATTCTGCCAAGCAACTCTGGCTGGCTAGGCTCTCACAATATTACAGAGGCCTTTCTAGTCTCAGATTCTTTTTCCAAAAAATTATTATAATTTTTATACATCCAAGAAGATAAGCACTAAGGAAAATAGCTATGAAATTTCAAGACCAGGCTAAAACTAATTCTGAACCTTACACTTTTAGGAAATAAATTCTAAGATTCAACAAGAAGTCTTCTTTTCACATGAATAGTTTTTATTTGCAGTGCTTTAAAAAAGGCAAGATGGACTATTTACAGGACCATAATAGTAATTATCTAAGAACTCTTTAACAAATGTTAAAAGTAAATGCAATTCAGCAGAGAGAACTGAAAGAACGAACTTGTGTTTTAAAAAAAAACCAAAAATTATAAAACACCATATGGCATACAGTCGGATATTGTCTGAGAAAAAAATACTGAAAATTGTCCCAGTCCTTCCTAAGAGTTCTCACTGTCTGTCTGCTCATTTGGCCACTGTGGATATGAACCCCAGATTGCCTCATCTTTTTAGTTCATACAGGTAGGTGGTGACCAAACAAGGAGAGACCCACCATGTCAGCCTCTTTCACTTTTTACCCTATGATGGAGATTGTAAATAACAATTTGATGGCAGCACAAAGATCATAGGTGTAATAATAATAAATCTCTTTAACAATATTTCTTTCAGCTTGCTGCTCTTGAATTTCCCCCAAAGAAACTATTTGGAAACAAAGATGAAAGGGTGATTGCTGAAAGGCGAAGTCACTTGGAGGTAATAATTAAGCTTTTTATTTTTATTTTGTTGCTCTGTATGTAGCAAATCTTCCATCTGATTGATTGGCAAGCAGGATTTCCTTTAACCCTGTTACTTTTGTTGGTGAACATAATTTAGTCTACCGTAAAGTCATGTTATCAGTTTATTTGAAGTATGAGTCCTTATTTTCCTCTAATCTAGCAGAACATTTTTTTTAAGATACATTTTTCTCCCTGGGGGTTAGGAAGCAGGATGTGAGAAAATATTCACCATAGGCAGATGGTGTGTAATATAGAAGGAGGGTACAAAAGCTTGATCCAAAAACTTGGAATTAACTAACTGAAGATTTATAGTATTTCATCACTGTTGCTTTTTCAAGACATTTGGAAGCAAACAGACATAGGCCTATTTTAATCCTGGATAGGCTTCATTGGACTTAATTTAATCTCTGAAGCCAGCTACATGTAGAACTCACTTTAGTACAACTGTTGTTTTTCTAACTACCTTACTGCCAGTACATATTTTTAATTGCTTTATCTGGTGTATATTTCTTTTGGAAATATGGTTGCTTATTTAGTCAGAATCAAAGTCTTTGGGCCAGCTTTTATTGGGAGCAGTGAAATCACAGAATACAGTAACTGGTAGCCTTCAACTTTTGATCTTTCTCTTGTCTCTGTGGTACAAATAACTTACTTTAGTATCCACAGTTTTCAGGGAGCCTCTCAAACTTTCCTATGCTACTTGTTTAGGAGGAAGAACCATAAGATTTATTGGAAGTAAAATCAACTAAGTTAAAAATGGCTGTCTGTGTGGTCTATTTCCAACCAATGCACCAAGAGGAATAATCTAGAAGCTGTACCACCATTGAAGGGAATGTGTGGAGGAGCTGCAGAAAGTGCATACTAAGAAATTGCTAACTGTAAGGGACCCCTAAGAGTATCATACCCCTTAGTATAGAATTGACCTAGGGAGCAATAAGTTCCAGAGTGAGGCTAAGTGTGCAAGTGTTTGAGTTCAACTGTGGAGTGATACATTTGAAGAGGTCCTAATTAAGACGGAGGTTTAGAAGGGACACAAGACTTCTAAATTCATCCTAAGATGGTATGAGCTAAAAACTCATGAATTTGCCATCAAGAAACAAAATATATTTGCTGATCCTTCATTTTTTTACATGAAAAAATTTTTGTTGTAAAGGTGACTTACAGAGGAGTTACAGTTATATGCCAGGTAATAAGTATATTTATTTTTGAATAGTGACACCACTTCCCTTGCTTTTGCCCAGATTTTTCCTTCCCTACCCCTCCACACACAAGCTGTATAGCTTATTTTCTTTTTCTTTTTTTCTTTTTTCTTTTTTTTTTTTGCCAGTCCTGGGCTTGAGCTCAGGAACGCGCACTGTCCTTGGACTTTCTGAAGGCTAGCGCTCTACCACTTGAGCACAGCACCACTTCTGGCTTTTTTCTGTGTATGTGGTACCAAGGAAACGAACCTGGGTCTTTGTGTGTGCTAGGCAAGCACTCTACCACTAGGCCAAACTCCAGGCCCCTCTTTTTTTTTTTTTTTTTGTATAGTTCATTTTCAACATAGTGTTCAGTGAGTATCACTGCTGCATCTATCCACCCTTTATCCCACCATTTCTGTGTTTCTCCTTTCCCTCTCTAAATCAGGTAACTTTACACACAAAAAGCACAGAAATTTTTTTAAAAAAGACAAAAGGGAGAAAATGGGAAAGCATGCTAAAAGTAGAATTTAAAAAAAAAAACAGCTTACTTTTCCATTTCTTGGAGTTCATTTCAGTAAACCTCATTATAGATGATCATGTGTACATGGCTGTTGAGCCCTTGTGATCCTCTCCTAAGAATATCCTCCTTTGGTCTCACTCATACAAATGTATGGCCTTCAGTGGAAAAATGGATTGAGAAAATATGGTATACATACACAGTGGAATTCTATGCTTTTACCAGTGGAATTGTCCCGTTCATAAGGAAATGGGAAGATGTGGACAAAATTACATTAAGTGAAGTAAGCTAGACCTAAAGATACATAGCTCACATGGTTTCCCTCATTTGTAATAATTGGAATGTGCCTTTACATCTACAAGTAAACACAATGGATAGTAAAAGACCAAAAATTATACTCGGGCATGATAAACAGGACTCGAGACATTCATACAGTGGGTTTTTGTTTGTTTTGGGTTTTATTTTTGCCAGTCCTGGGGTATAAACTCAGGACCTGAGCACTGTCTTTGGGCTTTCTCAAGTCTAGCACTCTACCACTTGAGCCACAGTACCACTTCTAGCTTTTGCTGTGTATATGGTACTGAGGACTTCGTGCATGCTAGGCAAGCACTCTACCATTAAGCCACACTCCCAGCCCATTATGATCCTTCTTGATGAAGCTGTTTCAAAGGCTTGAATGTCTTAATGTAACTATAGAACTAGTCATGGATTTCTTTACTTACTCTGAGCTCTCTTTACTTATACAAGTACATCTTCAATGGCAACATAGAGAATGATGGTTTATAAACGTGTTCTTGGGTACAGAAAATATATTATTGTGATCTCTAGCTTCTTGTTACTGTGATGCAATTCACATGGTTATTGGTTATGCCACCACTGGTGGGGCTTTATGTGAAGTGCCTGCCCAGTGTAGCACTTATTACCCTTGGTTTCCCATTCCAGCTGCCGAGTCAGAGCAGAGTTCATGTAGTCTTTCTTTCTTTTGCTTTCAGATGGAGCTCACATTTATTTTTTCAATGCTTCACTCTATTAAGTCACCAACTGTTGATGAACAGTTGAATGTTCATGTCTCTAGCTGGGTTCGTTGGCTTTGTATCCTAGAACACATCACCTGAGATGTGAAAAGAGGAGTGGTTTATATGGGCTCACAATTTGAGAGGTTCCATGGTCAGTTGTCCCCTTTTGGACCTGTGGAGAGGTAAGATAAGATATCATGGCATGAGCATCTGATAAAAAAATTTACTCACTTTATGGGGCATGACCCCAATATCCTGACATCTTCCCAACTAAACTCCACTTTCTAAATGTCCCAACATCTCAGCTTCCCCATTGCACTAAGTTGGAAATCGAGCCTTTAACACACTGGCCTCTGAGAACAATTATCCAAACCCCAGTTCTGTTTATATACAGAAACCTGTTTGTTTGCTCGTGACTTTGACTTACTAGCCTTTGAAGAATGTGTTTCACACCTTAGGGAAATTGGCACTTAAGTTTGCATTTCACCAAATACTAGGTGTTAAGTCTTAAAAATCATCTTTTCTTTTCAAAGAGTAAGTGTAATCCACTTTTACTGTAGTAGAAAATTAATCCTAGGCTCCTGCATTTATTTCCTGTAGCCGTTGTGACTTTTTATTTAATCTTCCAGATTCAAATGTCGCTGGTTGATTTGGTGTATCTTCACGTGAAAACTAACATAACTGAACTGCTTATATGATTTTCATCAACAAACATTTATTTAATTCCTAATACATGTTGGAGACAATGCAAGGTGTTACATAAAATACGAAGAATAAGAAGGCCTTGCTTTTCCTGTGAAAGCATGTGTAAATTCCTCTATGAAACTTCATCTTGAAATATAAGCACATGTAAATAGGTAATTTCCAGTACAGCATAACTACACTAGCTAATATGTATAATGATGTTGGCTTTGATGCAACTGACCTTTTGAGGGCAGATCTGGCCTCCTGGCATTGGGGGATTCGGCCAGCAGCATTCTCCAAATGTAATGTGCATCAGGACTCTGGATGTTCCTTCTCCCAGCTCTGACAATAGCCAGGAGACAGGTCAGAAATAAAACAGAAGAGATAACAAGAAAAGAGTACATTCAAGTCTCTGGCTGTTGAGTTGTTTTAAGCAAGTGTGTGTGTGTGTGTGTGTGTGTGTACTGCATTTGCTAGATACTATAAGTTAGGCTGAATCATAAGAAACAGTGCTAGAGGGATATCAGAAAGCCCAAGGACAGTGCTTTGGCCCTGAGTTCAAGCCCTGGACTGGCAAAAAAAATCACAACATAGCTAATATGTTTCCATATCATAATTGCTTACCATTTTATTTTTAAAATGAGATAGCATAATGCATGTTTGAAGACATATTTTTGAGAATATGTTAATATCCCAAAGTATAATAAGGTCAGCCTGAATGAGTTACTAAAGAATATAAACTCAGACTGTCTTTAAAGAATTTCATGACATTAAGTATTGTATACATTCTCCAAAGCAGATGTATTTATATGTATACATGTGTGCATAGCATATAAATATTATATGCATTTACAAATGGATATCACATTCTAATGGTATTGTTTGTTTATTGAATGAGTTTGCCTAAAACATCCTAAGTAGAATCACAATGTATAGAATGTACTCTACCTGAGACTGCTGATAATGGAGGACCAATTATTTTTTTAATTATATTTTTATTATCCTAATAGTTAACATTCAACAAACCAGTTTATGAACCCAATAGAACCAGTTATTTTTATTCCACCACTTATTGGTACTTTTATATAATGCCTGATTATTAGCTCCTAGAAAAATGAAATAAAAATATAAGTACAGCTAGCATTATCATCAGAAATTCTTCAAATTACAAACTTTTCTGTGACACTCCAATAAAAGTGTCAGAATCACAGCCAACGGGCGGCCGAAGTGCTTGGTAGGCCATGAGGCATCACCGCCACTTCTTTGGCCTTGCTTCTACCAAGAGATTCACATGTTTTATATCTTCCCTATTGTCCTCATGGCTTACTTGGAATCAACATCTGATTAAATTCTTAATCTTCTGTGGTACTTCACACATACTTTACCTTCACTGAATTTGCCCAAATTAGCCTCCAAATTAATGAGAATTTTTGTTTTGTTTTTGTTCATTGATGAGAGATACATCTTGGGTTACTAATTTCAGAGAACATTATTATCTACTTGAAAACATTTCTACTAATCATCCTAATTGTCTGTCATTTCAGGGAATAACTGTAATTAAGGAAAACATAAGAAATCCTCTAAAATCATAACGCTTTCCAGAATAATACGACCAACTTTGGAAATGCAAACCTGGGTCATTTTTAGAAAGTTTTCCTTAAAGTACTGGGACAGCCATAAGCCCACAGCTACCTCTTCTTTCTCCATTTTCACTTCATTAGCTAAAGCACTAGTGTAATAGGTCAAAGGGACCTTAGTAGCTAGTGTGAGCTTGGAGCAGTGTACCCTTCTTAAATCCCAGTTCTAGCTCTGAGTTATTTCATGTGCTGCTTCTATTTCCTTATCAGTAAAATGAGGATGATAACCATACAGTCTTCCTAGAGCCAAGCTGAAGGTTTGATGAGATCATAGACTTATCCCAGAATCTGATAACAGAGAAAAACATTCAAAAATATCAGAACAGTGATGATAGTGAAGATTTTGGCGGTGAACTGTGCTAGAGGCAACGGTGATGGCTACTGCCAGTGGCAATGGCAAGAATAGAGGCCAATGGTGCCCTTGAATTTCAGAGCCAAGAAAAGGCAAAGCATGCCACCACCCATCTGTCACCAAGGGTAGAAACAAGTGTCTCAGATCACCATACTTCCTTGCACAGTTCATATCTGAGAACAGAGACTTAGCTGAAATTTCTCATTCATGATGGTGACTGAAAGATAGCAGTAATTTTTTGTGCTGGGACTCTGTCTTTGACTGTTGGAGAAGTAGAATTGGCTTCAGAGAGCCACTGATCATGGTAGAACTATTTGGCCAATGTGAGGTGTAAGATCTTTATGAAAAGAGCATAGTTCTCTAGATTTCCATGACTCACTTATCATAGCTCTTAGCTCTTTTTTTTATTTTTTATTAAATACTTTTTTTTTTTTTGCCAGTCCTGGGCTTGAGCTCAGGGCCTGAGCACTGTCCTTGGACTTTCTCAAGGCTAGAGCTCTACCACTTGAGCCTCAGCACCACTTCAGGCTTTTTTCTATGTATGTGGTACCGAGGAATTGAACCCGGGTCTTCATGCATGCTAGGCAAGCACTTTAACCACTAGGCCAAACTCCCGGCCCTTATCATAGCTCTTAATCTAGAGCTGGTTATGATTGTCTGCACATCTCCAAAGTAATTGACTGCAAGTCTTCCCATGGTGGATCCCTGGCTGGCCTGATGCAATCCCCTGGAGGCCAGGGATAAATGTGGAGAGAATAGCTGAGTGCCAGTGCTTCTCACTTAGAGATCCCCAGGAAGGCACCCGCTTTTTAATCCTGTTACAGGTACTGGCTATATGCAATAACAACAGAAAACACACAAACACACATACTTTGGTGGGATGGGGAGAGCCATAAAGGCATCTCAGTGTGAAGTTTGAAGACGTGATTTTAGGGTTGGGTTTATATTTGGTGGTTTGGATTCGTGTATGAGAAAATAGACCTTGACTCTGGATTAGGTACCTAGAGCGTGGTTTAAAATATGGTGGGTTTAGGAAAATTGTAGTCATTGTTACTAGCTTAGACAATGGGCTATGTGATCATAATCCGGCTTTGCCCATTATTTCATAGTTTTGCCTATGCTCAGACTCACTTATGGAATGGATTTTTGTTTTGTGTTTTGGTCTGTTTGTTTGTACATTCATAGACATAGGCACCCTTGTATTTATATTCTCTCAACTTGTTTTCAGTCCACAAAGACCTCAGATGTCAGCTGTGAGTACCAGAGTAATTCCTGGTGTTTCCTCTTCAGTTTTTCACAGTAATGGTATGATCCTAAGTACATAGGTATGCTCCTTTCTAATGAAAACACTGTCCTAAATGAAGAGTTGTTTGCTAAAATAAAATCTTGGTAGTTCAGATGCCTTCTCTACCAAATACAGGTTTTAGTGACAGTTGTCAGTACGGGTGTCCTCACTTCCACCCACTGTCCAAAGCCACTTTTCTGAATTATAGTGCCTACAACACAGTCAAGTTGGATTTTCGTTTTCTTTAACAGCAGTGATTCATTCTACTTCAATTTCATTTTGTTCTCAAACCTTGAATTTCTAACAGTACAATCATTTGATTGAGTTTTCAGGTTGAGCCCTTTTGAATTTCAAAGTATATTTCAGGAGATTAAAAAATCCTCGTTTTCTGAATTTCTTCATTTATTTGGCTATAAGGAAGACAGAACCTATGTTCCATTCAGTTCCCTTCTAAATATTCCCTGCTGATCTTACAAAATGTGTAATGAAAGAACTATTATCAAACATAGTCAAAGATTAGAGATATCTCATAGAAAAAATCATTTTCTTTCTCATTTGGCCCTTCAATGGTTTTCTTCTTGTTTCTGCTTATTCATATTCACCTGGGCTGTTTTCTGTTACTAAGCCACTGCCACCATCATCAGTAAGAAAGCGTAACTGAAGAGTGTGAATTGTTGTGGAAGTTTTAGAGGAAATGGAGCTAGACTTTGGGAGCTTCATCTGGGTGCTTCATACAGCTGGAATACATGCTATGCTCCTAGGGCTAATTTACATCAAGGAATTATTTTGTTCTCTAAAAGTCCTATTACTTCAAGTAGGTGCTATAGGATATTTCATCAGTGAGTAAGTTCCCAACCAAAGGGAAAACTCCTGCCTTAGTTTCCATGAGCAATTTCAGGTTTATGAGAAGAACAAACTCAAATGTTTTCTAGGAGAATAACAGCTTTCAAACCCAAATGGAGACATAAAAGAAGAGAGGAATTAGCCTTACTCATTGCTCAACTGAAACCAGAAGGCACTTTGAAAGAATTTGATGGTATTTTTACAAAGCTAAGCATGCTGTTATCGTTCAACCCAGCAGTCTTGCTCTTTGGTATTCAAAACATTGAAAAAACTTGCACATGAATGTTTACAACCCCTTTATTTATAATTGTCAAAATACTCAAAGTAATCAAGATGCCTTTCAGTAGATCCTGGATTTTTTTTTAATGCGGTATAGGAAAAATGAGAAGACAGTGGATGTGTGAATTATGTCCAAGTGTATTGTGTACGCATATGGACCTATCAGAATGAAA
Organism: Megascapheus bottae; assembly: GCF_031878675.1. NCBI lineage: Eukaryota > Metazoa > Chordata > Mammalia > Rodentia > Geomyidae > Megascapheus > Megascapheus bottae. The sequence continues at coordinate 17,214,871 of NC_143526.1, forward strand.
ATCTCTTTATATTACAAATGTATGCTTACTCAATAATTAATCACTTTAATTATACAATACACATTTCATGCAATAATTTACTTGATAATAAATGTGGTACATCCAGGGAATAGAATATCATATTCTGCATTAAATAGAAATGAAATGTCAAGCTATAAAACATGGAGGAAACAGAAATGTCTATTATTAAGTGAAAGAAGCCCATCTGAACAGTTGACCAACTGTGTTATTGCAACTATGTGATATTCTGGGAAAGACATGATTATGGAGAAAATAAAAGGATCTTTGTTTGTCAAGAGATGAGGGATATAAAAGTAGGACACAGATGAGTTTTAGGACAGTGAAACTAATCTGTGTGATACTATTAATAATTGATAAGTATTTTGAAGCCAGAGAAATTACAACGCTGCAAATAAATTCTGTGAGTTAAAGGTTTGGGATGATTATGATGTGCCAGTATAGGTGCATTAATTCTAACCAACATACCAATCTCTTGTGTGTTTTTGTTGTTGTTGTTGTTGTTTTTATAGTAAAGAACACTTTGTATGTACTGGTAAAAAAGTGCATTTGGGATATAGAAGTCTATAATTCTGCCTAATTTTCCTATGGACCTAGAAAAAAAGCAAACTATTTTTTTTCCAGTCCTGGAGATTGAACTTGGGGCCTGAACATTATCCTTGGACTTTCTCAAGGTTAGAGCCCTACCACTTGAGCCACAATACCATGTCTGGCTTTTTTTTTTTTCTATGTATGTGGTACCAAGGAATCAAACCCAGGCCTTCATGCATGTTAGGCAAGCATTCCACCACTAGGCCAAACTCCCGGCCCCAAAAGTAAACATTTTTAAATGGCATGATCATCATATGTTATAATTTCTCTTTTGATATAAGAAATTTTATATATAGGTGGGGAACATGGGCTAGTAGTAGAGTGCTTGCCTAGCATGTACTAAGTCCTGGGTTCGATTCCACAGTACCACATACACAGAAAAAAGCCAAAAATGGCGGTGTGGCTTAAGTGGCCGAGAGCTAGCCTTGAGCAAATGTGTCTAAGGACAATGCCTAGGCCCTGAGTTCAAGCCTCAGAACTGTCAAAAGAGAGACAGAGACAGAGAGACAGAAAGAGAGGTGTTATGTATTGTACTGAGAGGGTCATCTGGCCTCTCAGACAGTCCTGGGCCCCATTGAGACTATACATTTTGCCACATTAACTCCATTTCTTTTAGACATTAAAAAAGCTCTAGAGGCATGTCATCCTGTTGGCTGAATAGTCATGCGCCCTTCAGCTCCAGTTAAACCGTTGCTGGTTTAGTTGTATGAGAGCTATGGATGATGGCTTCCTGGTTTTCGTGGAGGTCCTGTGGTAACCCCAGCATTAGCAGGTTTGGAAGTGTGAGGTTGCTATCTCTTAGAGGCACAGGTAGGGGTGGAAGGCAGTTCCCTTTGCCATCACTGCCAAGCTGGCTCAATCCTGCTTACTCCTATTTGGGATCCACAGCATTCTTGTGTCGCTTCCATTCTGATCTCGGTAGGTGTCAAGGAGCCAGCACTTGAAAGAGATTTGGAATCAAGACCTTCTCCGAGATGGGCAGAGTTATTTGTGAGTTAGTCGTCAGCCATGCAGGCTCATTCATTGGTGCCTCTCAGCTTTCCATACTTGATGAGCTTCTGTATGTACATTTATAATGTGTTATTCTTCCTTTTCCTTTTCTCATTTTCCTTTCACTTCTTCCTCTTAGTTTTTTTTATTGTGGCCTTATTGCTTTGATTTAAAAAAAAGTAAAGGAAAGCAGAATAATAGATAAATGATTCCATAGGCTTGACACTATTAATCCTCCTAAGGGTATATTGTTAAAAGTAGGAAATGCTGGGCACAGTGGCTCATGCCTGTAATCCTAGCTACACAGGATGCTGAGAATCACAATTCAAAGCCAGTCTGGGCATTAAAAGTCTGTGAGATCCTTATGTCCAGTTAGCCACCAGAAAACCAGAAGTGGCACTGTGGCTCAAGGGGTAGGGCGGTAGCCTCGAATTGAAGAGCTCAGGGACAACATCCAGGCCCAGAATTCAAATCCCTTCACTGACAAAAAAAGAAAAGTAGGAAATCATTGTGCAAATAAGTTACACTTTTTACAAGTGTTTTCCCATAAATACATGATAATTTCATTTCATTACTCTGAAATGTCAGTCATTATTGTGTCTTATCGTTTTGCCAAGCACTCATTCTTCTCAATTCAAGTTTAGTGCCTATCTATGCTAAATCACTTTTTCAGAGTCTGCAAATTAATATGTGGACTTCCTCTCCAAATGAAAACAATTAAACATAGAAGTCAAGAAAGTAAGCTGGACACTGTAGGTCATTCCTGTAATCCTAGCTACTCAGGAAGCTGAGATCTTAGAATTGTGGTGCAAAGCATGTGTGGGGCAGGAAAGTCTGTGGGACTTTTATCTCCAACTAACTAATTAACTGAAAATGGTGCTGAGGCTCAAAGTGGTAGCCTTGAGCAAAAATACTCAGGGACAGCTCCCAGGCCCTGAGTTCAGATCCAATGACTGAGATTCCCCTCCCCCCAAAAAGTAATAATCAAGAAAGAAATTCATTATAGTAATATGTGGCCTTAAGAAAGCAAAAGGCCTGATGAAATCCTAATATGTTAGACAGTGGTAATGATTCTTCACTCTATAATTGTCCTTAATTACTACAAAGAATTCTTTCATATTAATGTTTGGTTTCAGAGTATCATTGTGTTCTCTGTCTTACAGTGCTACTTAGGATGTTCTAAGTGACTTACCATTACACTGTCAGTTTGATTTGATTAATTTTAAAAGAAAAACATCTAAGGGTCACTGAAGAAATCTCAATTTAGATTGCCCCTGCTTGTACCTTTTAACTTTTGAAGACAGCTAAAAGTAAATTCTCCATAGTTCTGTCAGATAGAAAAGTTGATATAAATTACAGTCAGGTTTGTGCACAGAGCTGGAAGTCCTTTGAACACAATGATTTTAACATCCACATGATGTGTGAAGAATTTCCCATGAAGAAGAGAGAGGAAGATACCATTTAAAGACATGCCCTCAAGTCACCTTCTTTGGCAATCCTTTCTGAAAATTTCTAGCTCAGAAGAGCCTCTGTCTTCTACTAAAAGTGTTAAACTTGGTTATATTGGTTGCCTGAAGAGGTCTTAGAGTTAAAGAGTGCATCATATTATGCTGGAAGAAGATTCCTCTGTGATGAGTCACAGCCTCTCTGAACTTCCAAACCTCTGTGGACTGAAAAGAACTTTTAGATACCATTTATAGGACCCATAACCTATAAATTTTGTAAGTTTATTTCTTGAAAACACATAGAATCAGAAAATACACTGTGCTAAGCCCCAGTGTACCTTTTCCTATCAGCAGCAGCATATGAGACATAAACACAGGATTTTAAAAGCAAATAAACAGGTTCCCTTTTATTGATGAATATTTAAGATTGTATCACTTAACAGAGCTATTTTACTTTTTGCGGTATGTTTTGTGTGGATTTTGTTTTTAAGTTTGAACTTGGGGGCCATGTGATTTCCACTCAGGTATTTCACTCATGACTACAACTTTACCACTTGAATTCCACCTTCAGTTCCAGCTTTTAGTTATTTACATAGTGAAGTGTCTCCTACACTTGTTTGCCCAGGCTTACTTTAGAACTCAGTCTTCAGATTTTAGCTTCCTGAGGAGCTAGGATTATAGGCATGAGAAACTGACATTTGTCAAGATTCCATTTTTAAAACATACAACACCATCACACACACAAATATTAATCCCACATGGTGCCAAAACATTTATTTAGTTAGTCTTCATGGCTACACAAATTTTCTCTTGCTTTTAATAGATATGTTTAAATCAAGACCCAAATCATAGCCACACATTGATTGATAGGCCTTTTGAGTTTTTTATGCTCTGTAGATTCCCCTTCCCTGTTATTATATCATTAGTTATTGGCAACCTCCTATCACTGATCTGTTGATTTCACCATGCTCTGGGTTCTCTGAGTGCATCCATCATGTTCCTCATCTCTGTTCTTTCTGTGAACCAGAGGCTTTTTGATGAGCTTGAGTCTTGAGCAGTTGCATTTGGCAGGTGGTACTGGAAAAGAAAAAGAAAAAAGAAAAACCTGAGGTCTTTGCTGTCATTAAAGAAGTGTAGTGACCTGATTGTGCCTATCCATACCTGGACCTAGACCTGTTCTTGTGCCTGTCCTGCACAACTTTGTTCTCAGACAGCTCACAGTCTTGTTAGAGCAGATAGCTAAACAGGACAGGACACACATGTCTGCAGGAGCAGACATGTGCCTCTTTCCCTGAAATGCTCCCCAAAGCATTGGGTCCCAAAACGTTCTTATCATTCTATGAAATTATTGTGTTTATTTCTTTGGATTTTTTAATGTTTTAAATTTAAGTAGTTGTACAAAGAGCATCCTTTGTTCCATCATTGGGCAAAATTGAGAAAACCTCAGCTTCCTTGGGTCTTGTTTCATGTATATTTGAGACTACAATAGAACCCAGAAATCAAGAACTACTGTACCAAGATGAGATTAGTGAATAGTTACAGACTGGGAAGAAAGAGCCAGCTTGCACCAGTCATCTTTGGATCTGATGCCAGAAGTCAGCAAGGAACAGAAGAGTTTGTAAGCCAGGAGTAGAGGGATAATGTTTTTCTGTGGAGACAGTAGTAAGAAGGAGGAAATGTTGGAGTCGAGAAGGTGAGCTGCTCTTACCTTCCAGATGAGACATGATTTTAGCCTAAGCTGGGGTACATTAGCAACTGGGATGAGATAGACTTGTCATACAGTTGAATGAGACCTGGGAGGGATAGTAATGAAGTTGAATTTAGCTTTAAGACAGTGAAGGCTGGGATTAAATATATTTGTGAATTTTATATTTTTTCATTTAAACCACAGTATTGAAATGGTGTTTTTTAGCCATTTTACTATGGGTGGTTTTGAAGCTCAATTAGTCAAAATTTTGAGAAACTCAACAAGAGATGTAATTATGAACGCTGAGATCTACAATTAGCAGATCTATATTAGCAGATATACTTTCTATTCACAGAGAGTATAGCTTAAGTCCTAGTCTGTAAGCCCAACAACCAAGAGAAATGATGTTTTAAATTTCTACCCCAAGCCTAGCAGTCTCAACACCCTGGAAGAGCCAGTGTTTCTATTTGATCTCCCCTTTTTCAAGAGAGGGTCAATAGTTTTGTTTGTTCAGGCTTAATTGTATAGTGCCCACTGTACCTATTCGAATAATCTGTTTTATGGAGTCTACTTGTTCAAATGTTAATCTCATCCAGAAACACCATTCTAAACATGCCCAGAATAGTGTTTAAGTTCATAGGCATGCCAGGTCTTCATCAGTTTGGCACATAAAATTAACCATCACAGAAGAGTCATCATGTTCACACCAAACAGAGCTGCTGTGATAGTTTTCTCATGCATTGGGCTTTGATATTCTAATATCAATTTCAATTACATCCCACCTCATGCGCAGTCCTGGTGTTAAATTGGTAATGTCTGACATCTCTTGGCAACTGGACTCGTTTTCAGGACTTTGGGAGCTTGGCAAATATATAACAGAGATTCTCTAGCTCCTCCCCTTTTATGGAAAAGAGCATCAGAAACACAATAACGCAGAAGAGCTCAAGATGGCAGACATAGAGCTCTGTGTGCTGTGTTCATAGAATTCACAATAGAACATTTTTCATTTCCCTGGCTAATTTTACAAGTAAAATGAAATGAAGCCTCAACATTGCAGTATTACACAGCTTGAAGGTTGTTGCTGCTCTCATCCTAGATACAGATCCACATCACTCTTTGTTTTCTTTTATTAAATGTCTCATCGCCTCTGATGCAGAAGACAACACCAGTGGTGCGAACACAAAACGGAGCATCCTGCATGGGCTCACTTTCCTGGTGCTGGACCGATGTTAGCTTCCAGTTGCTGTTGACCATGTTGTTTCCTCTGCCTAATTAAATACCCTTTTGCTGTTTCCTCATTCTGCTGCCCCTTACATCCCACATCCATGCTGTGGCACCACAGGGGTGAGAAGGAAATGGGTTTTCAACTGGAGCTCTTAATTAGCATCAGGACCCCATGAGAAGTGCCAGATAGCAATACAGATAAAAAGTAGCAGAACACATAGCCAGATCTAAGAGGCGGTGATTGACAGGAAAAACATAACCCGGATTCCAGTGATACCTGAGTTCTGAAAGTTTTATGCATTGGTGACTCTTTGCACATTACATCTCCAATAGCTTCATACTTGTGCTAGTAATTTCCAGTGGAATTCCACTGTTAATTTAGCTGAGTTACTCATTTCTGCTAAAACCTACCTGCTACTTTTCCCCCTAGTACTTAATAGTAACCTTTCTGTGTGAATAAATGAATGCCTTACTAGTGGTGCCCTTATGCCAGTATGCCAGTATGTGACCAGACTGTTGTTCCCAACCCCCTAATTGTTTTAAATATAGTCAATATTTAGTGAATATTGATTAGAAGAGAACACATGCAGCAATACACTATTCATTCTGAAATAAGATAAGCATAAGTTATAATTGCATCAATTCATTAAATGGAACTATGGAATATATTATCAGGTTTACTTACCAAAATAATACTGTTATAAAGATATACTAAGATAGATGCTCACTATAGAGGTTGTAGATGTATATAGAGATGTCATTTATACCTATAATTATTACACATACAAGTAGAATAGTAGTGCATACATAATAAATGTTTGTTGGAAAACATAAATCTGGAAATGAAGGGACTAGAGTCCGGACCTCCATACAGCAGCTCTGCACAGCAACCATTATGGTCTCCTCTGGAGATGAATGGGCTATGTTGCAGATGTTGACCAAGAAAGCTCCCTTCTTCCAAATGGAACCAGTATTTGTGTATTTCTCCTTGTCAATTTAAGTGTCATCGTGTAACATCCCACTGTGATGGTGCTTACACCAACATATTCTCCACACTCCACAAGACTGGAGACACCTGCCATGTGGGCCCCAGGACACGTGGCACCTGTCAACACTGGTGTTGTTTGCCTAGCTTGTAATATACGCCTTACTCTTTTTTTCTTAATCTTTCATGGTTTTCAGCCCGTGATCAAGTATTTTTAAATAATCTCCAATTATATAATCGTGACATAAAGCAGTAACATTTGAAAAGTCAACATTCAAGTTACATTACGTTCTCTGTATTCCAAATTTCTATGACATAAGTTTAAAAGTTTTGATGGAAACTCACACCTTAAAGAAATTTATGAGGATTTTATTCAAAATGTCTGATGAAATGTACTTGCCTGATAAAGCATTCTCCATGGGTTACTGTTGCTGTACAAGATTTGATTCTCTTTTCATGATTGTGGCCTCTTTGCAAAACTCTCTTCTGGAACCTTCTGCCTATTGTAGTGAAATGAAGTCACACCTATGCTGCTATATTCTGTCCTCATCATCCTCAGCTGTCTCTTGACTCATTTGCTTGTTTTAGCATTCTGTTTGTTGTTCTGGCATCTTCAGTGTTGTTATAAACCCGAAGGCCTAGTTTCTCGCTCTCTGAAATAGTTGGTTTCTGTTTGTTTCTATTGATATTGTGCAGTGCCTTTTCATACATCACCTTTGTTGCAGAAGCCCCAAAGATGCATTCAGAATTCTTGCACATTCATGTGTCTTTAAGAGGCACTGTCTCTATCTCATTGCCACCCAATTCTCTGCTCACTATTTAATACATCAGCATTTGGGAATCATCCTTTCTCTTTTATGGAGCCCTGTCCAATTTGCATCAGGCTTTCTTGCAGATGCCTCTGTTCCCTTAACTCCATTTATTCAGATTTGTTCCTCAAATATATTGTGCTTTCCTTAGATGAAAGACACTTGCAGTGGGCTTTGCTGATGAACCTCACAGTGTCCTTTGCGGCCTTAATAAACGATGCCTTTATTTTAGAAACCAGCTAGTTGTTTTTCCCCTGATGGTCCTTTTTCCTTCTATATGTGTCACATTTCATACCGTTAATGAATCACAGTATGTGTTGCAGCCCTTTGAGATAATATTTGCAAGAAATGATTTCAAGAGAACACCAGTTTGTTCCACCTCCACAAAACTTTTTGCCTAGCTTGCTTGCCTGTATAAAGCTCCCCTTCATTTTTAAACAGACTTATTTCTGTTCCCTGCAATTCCCTGCAATGCATTTACATTTACATATATAATTTTCATTCCAGGCAACCAAAAAATGTTTTTAAATTAAGACCTTACTTAATCTGTTTTCTAATTGAGATCACCTGTTTCATATTATTTATAAGTTAAAATTAAGAAACTGGTGTTGGAATTTTGTTTTAAAGTGGTTGTTAATCAGAGTTGAAAATGGTGGAAAATGAAAGCATTGCCTTCTTTTCTCAATGGATTTTTTTTTCTTAGCCAGCTGGAAACACAGGATCCTGGGGCTTAAAAGTCAGAGTTCTTTGATTAAATTCTGTGAGCAATGGAAAGATTGCTTCTGCTTTTAATATCTCCAGAGTCTAGGATATTTATGCAACTTGGTACATGCTCACCTTTCCTTTTCCATTAATAGCATTTATCTTCCAACTCACAATTGCATTATTGCATTTATTTGCAGCTTCTTATTTGAAAGAATCTGGGCATATTTAAGTAATAGCTTAGTCACTATACACTGACATTTCTTCCCTTGAAAGGCAGATTTGTTTTTCTTATGGCAGAAACTGAATGCCAGCTTAGCATCAGAAACCCTTTTATATCTTGGCTGAAAAGCCCAATAATTTTTTTTCCAGGTCCTCTACCTGGTGAGATTTCCCTAGTGAGGACTGTCTTCCTCTCCTTGCCTTAACAGTGCTTCTTTTTCACTTGCCCTGCCCTTTTTTCATAGCATGCCAACCAAAAACTGTCACTGGCACTGAGATTCCAATAGCAGGAAGACTGGAACAGAGCTGAGACCATTTAAATGGCCAGATATGTGTGTCCAAGGAAGGAACTACTCAGTGGCATTGTTCATTTCTCATGTGCAGTAGCTTCTCAGATTTTGATAAGTGACCAGAACAGTTGTAAGCATGTCGGAAATATGGCTTTGAAGCACTATTTAAGGTTTGATAGACTTCCTTCTCTTACATATTTAACTCAAGAGAAAAAAAGTCACTGTAAACTTATAAAATTTTGCTGTACAGTAAGGACCCAGGGGAACAAGGTCCATGCTTCCCATTGCTTCTGAAGCATACTGACATTGTTCAGTGTATCAGTTGCTTAACCAATAGTATCTTTCATGAGCAAAGTTTCATGATGAATGTACATGTGTGCACTCATTTTTAGTTCAGCCTCTGATTTCTATTGATAATACCAGCTTAGGGAAAGGAATGTTTATTGGCATTTTCCATTTGAGAGATGTTACATGTGAGAAGTTTTGATTTGTCTTTCTCCTCCTTCTCTATCTTCCTTGGCATAGTCATGCTGTATTCATTGTTCCTCATTCAAGGGGATCATTGGTGCAGATAATCAAATCCTGGCTAATCCTCTTTGCTGGGTGAGGTCATAGGCCTACTACTGAGGGCCCTAGGTCTCTTTACACCTGGGGGGCAGTGCGCCCCGTACAGTGAGGAATAGCACCCAAGACAGAAGAGTAATCTGTAAGGTAAATAGTCCCACAGGGATTATTGGGGAACCCCTTGTGAGAAAACAAAAGAAGGACCAACAGGCCTTCCCTCCTGGAGTCTCAAAAGCTTACCCTTGGCCCTTGAATTCAGGAACTCTGTGTTATTCAGATAGCCACAGCCAGCTGGATTTTTACCAAAGGGAATTTGCCATTGACATACAGACTACCTTCAGTAAGATATAGGAGGCGAGGCTTGTTCTGTAAAACCACAGCTATAGCTGGCAGAAAGGACAGAATATAGCCATTTGGTTTTTCCTGAATGCAACTAATCCTGGGTTCTACCAACAGGGAGACTTTGGGATGGCCACAGATGAAAGTACACTGACTTTCTTATAGAATCTGATTATTTGAATTTGATCTTAACATCATGTATCTAAGAGTTACTACATGAGACATTCTCACTTGAAAGTCTGGGTCAGTTAGAATAGTCATTGCATATCTCAAATTATCAGGAAGATAATTTTATATAGTCCTAAAAGGTATTAGCTTTGCTTGGAAACGAAGTCCTTTCTTCTCTCAGAATGTCAGCCTCTATAATGTGTCTTAAAATGACTCTGGGGTGATAAATTTATTTGAAATGGATTATGGTTTCAACTTCCTTTTATAATTGTGATTCTCTGTTTTAAAAACATGCTAACTCTTGATTGCTTTAAAGCAACTTTTGTAATAAAATAACTTATATGAAGTGATTTGGAGGAATGGCCTTCCATTGTCTTGTTATCCTCTACTTTACTGTGAAGGGAAAAGCATTTACATTATATATGTATACATTTTAAGCCCATATTTTTGTTTTTGTTTTGTTGTTTTGTGATGGTCCTGAGGCTTGAACTCAGGGCCTGGGCACTGTCCCTATGCTTCTTTTCTTCAAGGCTAGCAGTCTGACATTTGAGCCAGAGTCCTACCTTCAGCTTTTTTTGATGGGGGGGAGGGGGAGAGAGGTCTGGTTAATTGAAGGTAAGATTCTCAAGATTCTCAGGGTGGCGTCAAAACTCTATCCTCAGGTCTCAGCCTCCTAAATAGCTAGAATTACAGGCACAATGATCTTCATTGCAGCACTATTTACCATAGCAAAATATGGAACCAACCCAGATGTCTCTCAGTTGATGAGTGGATCAACAAGATGTGGTATTTATACACAATGGAATTCTATGCTGCTGTCAGAAAGAACATCGCCCCATTTGTAAGGAAATGGAAAGACTTAGAAAAAATCATATTAAGTGAAGTAAGCCAGACTCAAAGGAACATAGGCTCAATGGTTTCCTTCATTTGTCATAATCAGTAGAAACCTTAGGCTCTCCTAGCCGAGATTTGCAATAGAGCAAAACCTACATATATAAGGCCATACAGTATGACAATGAAAGGACCTCTAGGCTATAGAAACAAAAGCCATATAATGAGTGATTGTTGTCCTTAATGTACTATGTTATCTCTCATCTCTTTTTCTGTCCCTTGGTTATCTCATAGTGTTACAGTTTTCACTTTGTTATCTGATATATTGGATATATGCATATTTGGTTATTTGAAATTGGGTAGGGAGTGGGGGAAAACAAGATGATGGGTGGGAGCCAGGGGCGGGGAGGGAAATGGGGACCAAGACATGAGAAAGGGTATCAATGTATGTGAAGTAATGCACCTTCTATCTGGCGAATATAATGTAACCCTTCTATTAATTACAGTAAAAAGTATATGAAAAAAAAAGATTCTCCGGGTAGCGTCAAAACTCTATCCTCAGGTCTCAGCCTCCTAAATAGCTAGAATTACAGGTGTGAGCCACTGGTGCCTAGCTAGCCCGTATGTTTTAATATCTAAAAGAGGGTAATCACATATTTGTCTACTAGCCCTCTGCAGATGCTATATAGTATAGTAATATTGACTCTGTATTACATAAGTACTGTGGACTGCCCCACACATTTTATAGACAGTAAAGTGAGACAGTAGCTCCTTTAGCCTTCTAATCCTAAAGGAATGCAGTAATCGGATGAAGAAATGGCTGCAGACGAGTTAAGGGCTTATGCCAGACCCTTTTCCAGTGAGATCCTTTACCTAGCATGGAGGCTGCACAGGCCATCACTCACAGAGTGAAGCTGGAGTCCAGACATGACCAAGAGGGCATCTTGGTCTCTATTCTTGGCCTCATGCCACAGAAGTTGTTAGGAGGCATCTGTATTAGCCAGCTACCAATCCCTTGCTAGAGCCATATGTCTCAACTAGGCAAAAGGCTTATGGCCACTGGAATGAGGCTTCTCCTACAGTATCTCCCCCTTATGAAATAGAGTGGCAGTCATCAGAATGTGTTGCCCTTCTCGCTGGTGGCTGACGTGTTCTCTCCACTGTGGTTGTCAGATGCTACAGGGTAAACATGATCTGACTTCCTCTCCATGAACCAAAGAGGCAAGATGGTATTGACTTGTGTTCAGGGAAAGGATTGGGCAGCTTCCCTGGCCAGCACGCCTTTGTAATGTGGTGTGTCTCTTTGTGGTGTTTCACAGAAGCTTGATCTTCTTCCGGGCTAGGTCATGAAGATTACTGAAGCTATTTAGTACTCTGTGCAAGAACATCAACCTGTAAAAATTGAATATCACACGGACTTTAAACACACATCCCTTATAAAATTTTTAAAGCTTGCTGGATTTTATTAGAATATGTGAACCAGACCGAGTATATTAAATTTATGAATCCAATTGACGCAGTGCCATAATAATTCAATACAATATGCTTATGTCATTAAACTCATAAAGAAGATTCTCTGAATAGCTGTAATGAATAGTTCTGATTCTGTAATCACAGACTAACATTTTTGCCCTGATGAATTTTAACTGGGAGCTCTCAGACTTCTGTATAACATCAAGAAATAAATGTCATATTTCAAATGATGACTACTTCTTTCAAGTATTTACTTTAAAACCTAGGATAGTAAAAGTATCTGGTAGAAGAGAAGTTGTGCATTTAAAAGTACTAAAAGGATTGGAAGAGATTAGCCTGAAGTAGACTAGGACATGAATTTATGTCTGATCATAAATTATAAATAGGCACCAAAAGAATGTTCTTTCTACTTTGACTAATTTAATTCATCTCCTAGTCTACTATAATATATTTTGGTTATCATTTGTCATTTGTTGTTCTGTGGTTCTATAAAATGGCTGAGACTTAGCCAGGTGTTTCATCTAATCTACGTGATTCCAAACCAGGCCACGTTTGTGTCAGCCATCTGCTTTTTACTCCACTGAGGACCATGTTCACCTGGGACTCAGAGGCATCTAGGTAGTCTTCTCTCAAGCATTAGCTCCTGCATAATATTCTTCTTATTAAAATGAGTCTTAGGCTACGCTTAAACCCAAGGGAAGAGGCCACACAAAGGTGATGGGTCCCATCATGATTCATTGGAGCCACACCTGGATCAATCACACCTGTCATTTTCCCCAATTCTCCTGTCTCTTTATCACCACCTTTACCTCTCAGTAACCTTGTTATTGGAAGTCCATAAGGAACCTCTAGTTTAGAAGAGTTGACTAGGTGAATCCTATTGACCATATTAGGTCAATTCATAGCATATAACCATTGGTGACCAGACCTATCTTAGGTTTAGAACCATCTCCAGGTGTCTCAGTGAGCACTTGAGGTACCTTCAGAACTTATCAGTCGAGGATGAGTTCTTCAAGTGCTGCCAGGTAATTGAAACCATTAAATCTTTTACACTGATCCTTGTCTGACAGTTGCCCCTATGGCTGATGACTTCTGGGACTGAGGACAGTCACTGAACACTCTTCCCTGTTACTGTGTCACCATTAAAAAGCCGATAAGGCCCTATTGCATTTTGTTTAAAGAACATTTCCATTATAATATTTTCTATAACATTAGAGTATAGATTTATGTTACAATTTTGTAAAAATTAAGAAGGTTCCATAACAAAGAGTTGGCTGGGGGAATAATTAAGATGACACAGCTATGCACATGAAATAACAGCTCCCATTGTAATCATAAGACTTATAATAACATAAACTTCTTAATAACATGAAATGGTCATGACTTTATTCCCTGCTAATTAAATTAGGAAGAAGAGATCCAAAATATAAGTAGACTGAGGTATTTGAAATGCCTGTCTACCATGTATGTTAAAGTATGCATGCATGCCCTTGTGCACACACAGAGTAGTTGATTAGAATTTAAGAGCACTTCTAGGAGCATGGTACTGAAGCACTTAACTTCACATGTCAGGACTTGAATCTTGAGTCCATTAGGCCATTCTAGTATTGTCCCATCCACTCTGACAGTTCACCTCTGTGGCTGTTGATTTCAACTATGCCACAGACCTCCTTGGATCTCCATTACCTCACGTGTAAGGAAAGGATGCCCTGAGCTGTTCTGCTTATCCTGAAGCTATCATAGGAATTAGAGAATGTTTTGTGCAAAGCACACCTGCAGGTCTATATTCAGATGCCAGCCCCTCCCACGGCTCCCCTCAGATTTCTACACATGCTGGCTTTGCTTTCTTGCTCACATTGTTTTCTGAGTTTAGGTAACATCCCTCCTTCCCTTCTCCATTAGTCTCAAATTTTCCCTTCTTAGAAGGGAATAACAATAAGGTAACAAGGAACAACACTATGAAATTTCCTACTAGTATCTGGGGCGTTTTTGTCAGGTAAGACTGTGGAGCCCATGTTCCTATTACTTGACTCACACTTCATCCAGATGATCTAAAGTTGAACAGGAAAACTCAGCAGTGATCATCTAAAAGGCAGGTTTTATCCAGTTCCAGTAACCCACAACAGTTTTATTTTTTGAGCCAGACTGAAATGGTGTTGTAGATTACACATGAGTAATGTTAATATAACCTTCATCAACAATGTCTACAATAAAATGGCACATGGCAGCATATTTTTAAATTAACATACTATGTCTAGAAAAAATGAAAGTTCAATGGGCCGAGTTCATGCTGAGTTACCCAGTATTGCTGTAGGGAGTAGGTTTTACCTTTCAGAATTCATTAACACAGCTAATAAACCATACTAGCCTATGTTTTAGTTCAAAAGATTAATATTGTTTAGTTGTTTTGAAAGAGCATTAGAATGTAAAGATAGGCCTGTGTAGACTGCACTTGGCTGGGGGGCCGGGTATACCACAGAGACACCCTGTTCCATCTGAAATGCTATTATCAGAAACCTAGCATCAGTCTCTTCCTAGAAGAAGAATGTCCTGATAGAGGCCTTGATCTGACAGCGGACCAACTTAAGAGTTGGCTATGATTACAGGAAAGATATTCTCTAATTCCCAGCTGATGCTTGCCACCTGCCTGTCCCCTGGGGCCCATTATTGGTTAAATTGATTTCATACAATAGACAGTGACTGTGAACCTTATAAGCAGATAGACCCATCCGTTCCCATGCTGGGTTATGGATAGAGACCAAAGGCCCCTCACTATGTACCTGGATTTCTTGAAAATAATTATATATGACTTGCAAGTGCCTTTCCCTGACCCTTGGGTTCATCAGACTCCAAGTAGTCTTTCCATTAAGGCCTTTAGCAATGATTTCTCCCAAACTATCAGTGGAAAAAAAAAATTCTGCAGCCAAGTATGTCAGCTAGATAAGTGATCTCTGAAGGATAGAAAAGTATTCCTTCAGACGTGATACTCTTTAGAAAGAAAAACAAAACAATAACAACAACAAGGACCGGGTGCCAGTGGCTCACACCTGTAATCCTAGCTACTCAGGAGACTGAAATCTGAGGAACCCAGCCTTGGCAGGAAACTTCATGAGGCTCTTATCTCCGATTCACCACTGGAAAACCAGAGGTGAAGCTGTGGCTCAAAGTGGTAGAGGGCTAGCCTTGAATAAAAAGAGCTTAGAAACAACAACCAAGCCTTTAATTCAAGCTCCACAACTAACCCCCCCCCCAAAAAATAGGACAAGGCAGTCAGAAAATGCCTAGTGCCCTGTCACCACACTGTAAGATAACCATGTATTAGCAGAGCTGTGTGGGCCTCTGGACAAGAGTAAGAGACCCACAGGGAAAGAGGCAGTTCCATGTGGAATTTAGAAAGTGCAGTGCCCCCTGGTCTCCATGGAAGCACCATCTGGCCTGGGAACAGCGGCCCACCTTGTATCTACCTCATAAAAATGGCCTCACCCAATGAGAGGGGCCGCAGTTTGTTGGATCAGGTCAGCCTCTGGAGTTGGGAGCTCTGGCTTTGAGTCTTAGCTATCTGGCTCCTGTGCTGTGTGACTTTGGGGATGCTGCTTAGTTTTTGCAGGCTTGTTTCTTCATCAGTAAGTTGGAGATACAGTTCCCATCCCATTAAGCCATTGCAGGAATTTAATGTCTTCAAAAGTTCCTCTTGTAGTGCTCAGAATGTGGAAAACTCTTGATAAACGACCTCAGCTAAGGGTAATTAAATGGTAGCTGGTGGGCTTTGAGTGTGAGTGCAGGAGACACTCCTGTAGAGATACACAGTGTCTTGTCAGGGAAGGAATTTTTGTAAGTCCACCTTGGAAAGAAGGGGTTCAGGATTCTCAGCTTAGATTGTTCCTGACTACTACACATCCTCCATTTTAGAAGCCCACAGCTCTCTAGAGGATTTTGCCTTCGTTTGTTTGGGGAAGGGGTTTTTCTTTTATCCTTTTTTTTTGATGTTCATTGTGGGGGTTCAACTCTGGATCTGGGTGCTGTTCCTGAGCTCTTATGCTCAAGGCTAGGAGCTCTACAACTTGGGCTACAGCTCCACTTCCAGCTTTTTAGTAGTTTATTAGAGATAAGTTTCCCGGACTTTTCCACCCTGTTTGAACCATGATTCTCAAAACTCAACCTTCCAAATAGCTAGGATTATAGGCATGAGTCACCAACACTGAGCTTTTTGGGGAGAGATTTTGTTGTTGATGATGGTGGTGGTTGTGGGACTTGAACTCAGGGTCTGGGTACTGTTGTTGATTGAGTTCCTTTTGCTCTTTTCCATTAGTGCTGTACCACTTTGAGCCACAGTACCACTTCCAGCTTTCTGGTGGTTAGTTCAAGTTTAGAGTCGCCCTGACTTTGCTTCCCTAGCTTGGAAAAGATTGTCTTTAGTGTTACAGTCACATATCCACATTTCACTGGGCTCCCTCTCTCCAACTTCACTCTCTCCCTTTAGCTCACTGCCACGGCATGACTTCATTTCCCAAACAGCAGAATCCCAGAAACCTCCATATCAGTACTGAAATATGCCTTCTAGATTAGCCATCTAAATTTGATTTTTTTAAAGCATAGATAAGAAAACACATTATTTATGCTTTGTTGTTCATTCAAGGAGCAAAAAGTAACTGAGATGAAAAACATTTGATGTATTTCTTTTTCTTACATCCTGTTAACCTACTTGTAAACAAATCCTAAACATTACTCTTGTACATTGTGTGCTCTCTTCCTTCACCACCCTTTGTCTTTTTTTTTCCTTTCAATCTTTTTCTCTCCTTCTGTGAAAGCCCTTCCTCTCGTGTCACAGCTGACGGCCCTCTCTGTCTTTCTTTGGCAGCCTTCTTGGTTACTGGAACACTCACTCAGATCAACCCCCACATAGACACCTACTTGCTCTAGCCATTCTGCTTTCTTTCTTGCTGTGAAATCTCAAGGAAGAGGACTTCCTTTGACTTTCACCTCACTTTGCTCCTCCCAGGAATGCAAGGCAGGGTTGTACTGTTGCCTTGTACTGTTGCCTCGTCTCTGGGGGATGCAATTGCTATTCTTAGTAGCCCTGAAACTCAAATGTGACACCCACCACCCTATCACCCTGTGGTCCCTAACAGGCCACAGACATTTAAATATGTCTGCGTTTGTTACTTTTTATAATAGTGAAAATGTTCTTTGTAAGCCAGGTACAGCAACTGAATATTTGATGTCACAAATCCTTTTCTGACTTTGCTCTTCTCACCCTGATAAGTCACTTAGACTCCTAATGTCCTTCAGTGTTTTCGTTTTTGTTTTGTTTTTGGCAATTTTCTTTTATAAAATGTGCTGTCCTGGGGATATGGCTTTGTTCCTGGACTTACTTCTCTTTTTTTCATATATTTTTATTGTAATTAATAGAAGGGTTACATTATATTCGTCAGATAGAAAGTGCATTGATTCACATACATTGGTACCCTTTCTCATGTCTTGGTCCCCATTTCCCTCCCCCCCCACCCCTCATCTTGTTTTCCCCCCTTCCCTATCCAATTTCAAATAACTTCTTATAAGGAGAAAGGACTAGGATGACTTTGAATTTACACACACACACACACACACACACACACACACACACACACACACACACACACGGGCTCCTTTTGACAGGAGAACTCATTTCTCCCTTCAGCCAAAGATACACTGGAAAATATTGTGATCATAGCAACAAAAAACACTAATGTAAATGCATGTTAAGTGTCTTACATATAATTGTAGCCTATTTTAAATATATACAGGATCAAAAAGCTAGTACATTTGTTCATCTGATTGTTCCTCAAGCTGTCAGGTAGAGATTCATCACTGGAAAGAAGAGTGATAAACTTGTCTCACCAGACACCAGTGATGTATGAAACTGGACTTCATTACTGAAGCAGAGCTCAAGCCAAAGGACCAAATTATCAATGTGTGTCTCTCCTCAAGCTGATGAGTTGGAATGGTCACTGACAGACATGCCTCTTAGGTAGTATGAGCAAACACAATGACTAGCACAGTACAGATGCCTCTCTCAGACATGTGGTTAAACCATGAAAGACAGATGCAAAAGAGTGTGCCTTCTATGAATCCATGAACCTGAAATTCTAAAATGCAAACCAGAAGCCAGGGCTGCTAGAACTCTGGGTGCCCATTCCTGTCTCCAGAAGGATTGTACATGGAAAGACAGTATGAAGAAGGCTGCCTGGGTGCTAGGAATGTTACGTTATCTGTACCTAGATGATGATCACATAGGTATGTTAATTTTGTGGAAATGCATTAGGCTGTATATATTTATAATACACACATCTCAACTTCAAATGACTCATCAGAATTGATTGTCCTATCTCATCACTCTCTTGACAATGTGCCAGGGATGATCAGGGACTGCGAAGAACATGTACTGTCTGGGACCTTAAGAACCTTCTGAAATTTCTTCTATCTTTAGGCGAAGCCTTTGCTTTGATTTTGCTGTTCACTAGATTTGCCTACCTCAGTCATGGTTTTGGACAAACAACCAACAATGGACGAAAGACTTCTTTCAGACCTGAGCTTGTTTTGAAGTCACTGAAAGAACATTGCTAATGAAGCACCTTCTGTATACCCCAGAAACAGTCTATATAAAGGAAGCCAAGCTACCCAATACTTCTGCTAAATAGAAATTGGTTTTTCAGAAAACAAACAATGTTTTGTCTTTGAAATGTTTACAAGTGGCCACGTCCAATCTTTCTCTCTGAAGAGAGAAGCCATGAGTTTATTTAAAGAAGAAGGAGGAGTGGGAGGGGGAGGGAAGGAAGAAGAAGAAGGAAAGAAGCAAGCATGATTTAGTGTCCATATTCTGGCATGGAAGTGTCTGCAATACTTCATTTTCTTTTATTTATATTTCTAACTTTACTTCCCATTATACCCTTCAGGCTTTATTGGCCCTTTAAAAGGACCCTACTTTGTGAACTAATTATGACAAATGTTGATACAACATCTGTTCTCAGATTTAAATTGCCTGCTAGACTGTCAGAGTTCATCTAGAAGGAAAGTTTGTTGTAAGCAGTAGTCTGCATGTTAATTTAGCTTGTGGGTACCTGAGGCTGGAGAAACTGAGACAGTGCTATGCAATAAGAGCCCCTGTCCCTGCATTAAACTGTGGACAAGCCCCAGATCCTTGTGCAAATGGTCAAACTCCTTGCCTTCCATATTTGAAATCATTTTAATGTTGACCTATCAAAAACAATCATGTGCAAATGCATTTCATCTCATTACTTGACTACTCAGATGTGATGTGCAGTATTTGCTGGTAACCAGATTTGATGGGTTAATATTCTAGAGTTGATAGTCTCAGGAAGAGCCCCTTCCTCTAGCAAAACTAAAATAGATTTCCTTTTGTTCCTTTAATGCCAATTAAATGTTAGAGTTCTAGATTTTATTCTTCCCAGTAGTTGTTTTTGGCATTTTTTTTTCTACCTGACCTCAGCTTTAGAACCTTCTATAGAGAGGCTACTAGGAATATTGACTCAAGAAACCAGGCCCAAATAAAGGACACTTACATTCAAGCCTTTCCTCTTGATTACTAGCCTTCTACATGTCTATGGGCAACAGATTCCCCACCGAAAAATGATTATTACCAGAAGATGTAATTCTAGGTAAAATTAGGTGACTCAGGAAACCTGGGGAATAAAAGTTCTGTTGCCTTGGTGTGGTGGTGGTTTCCTATTCAATTCTTAACAAAATTCTGTATTTACAGAATGTGCAGTGTAAGCGCTGGGAATGTAGCACAAGGCCCTGGGTTTGATTCAAGAACTGCCAAACGAGAAGAAAAATACAGTTTATTATGCATCAATTTCATGCCTATAAAATAAGAAAAAATGATGTTGAAGACCTTTAGAAAGTGTCAATGATATAAACTAATAGCCGTCCTTGATGTTATCTGTAAGAAAGTTACTAACTGGTTTTCCTTCAGCCATATGGCTTCTTTCTAAAGTATGTAAAGTCATTTAAATTCTGCTTCTCTAATGCAAGGGTTCTCAAACTGTGCCTTGGTAACATTTTGGGGCCAGATAGTTCTTGGTCCTCAAGGTTGTCCAGCATATTGCAGGTGGTTAATAGAATCTTTGGCCTCCAACCCCAGCACACACTGCGACCCAAACAAGTTTCTCCACAAATTACCTAATGGGCCCTGCTTCCAGAATTGCCTTTGCTCAAAACTGCTCCAGAATTATCCCACATTTCTTAGACATGTATTTTGTTACAGTCCAGAATAATATTATGTTTATTTCTAAGTTGATACCAGGATTCTTTATAGTGTTTATAGTCCAACGCTTTTCCTCTATCCTGTTTTCCATTAGAGATGAAATTTCCCTGACTTAGCATATGAACTCTTTGTGCATTATCTTCTTCAAGACCTAGGTCCCTCTAGAACCTGCATCTCATTTTATCCAACATCTCTGAGGCATGCTTTGCCTTCCTAGTGCCAGCAAGAGTGAATATGTGTATGGCAGGCATCTGAGCAGTTTACCTAGTTCCGATTTCTTTTTGTGGATGATTATAGAATTTACAAAGCAATCTGTCAATATCCGTGCTTGGGTCTGTCCTTCCTGTATCCCCATTTCCTTTCTCTTTCTTATATAAGGAAGAATCAAAACAGATCCAGAGAGCACAGTTCACTGGAGCCTTTATAAGGACCAGTTTCATTCCCCTCCCTTTAACCATTTTTCTACATAATGAGTAATTTGAGAGGAGACAAGGTTTCAAACACAATGCTACCTTGTGACACAAAATTGCTACCAAGTTGACCCTGGGCCTACATCCTTGGCATTCCTTTAAGCATTGGCTGCAGGTAGACCTGAAGGAGGGTTACTGTCAGTCAGAGCCCTGGCAGAAAAGAAATGTATTCTGTGGCCATGCATGGATATTGTGTCTGTGTGTGTTTTGGTTGGTGTGACATACAAGCTAAGGTAATTGAGAATCTTCCTTAGGTATAAACTTGCTCAGCCTTCACTGAATAACTAAATGTGTGCATCCAAGTAGATGGGAAAGTGTTTCTGGATAATTCTCTCCTGGACTCCACTCAGCATTAACTTGACCTTGGTCTTTTTGTCTCTTTCTCAGAAATACCTCAGGGACTTTTTCAGCGTGATGCTCCAGTCTGCCACATCTCCCCTGCACATCAACAAAGTGGGGCTGACGCTCTCGAAACATACCATTTGTGAATTCTCCCCGTTCTTCAAGAAAGGAGTCTTTGACTACAGCAGCCACGGGACAGGATAGAGCTGGGCTCACAGAGGAACCACCAACACAGTGCCTTCATTGAAGCGCCTCCAGTGTGGGGCAGCCTCCATGCCATGATCCCGGCCTACCCCTCCTACCGCAGGCAGCCTAGACAACCTCTCACATCATACCTAGTGCCTGAGCTTGGGTTACAGACACATTGTCTGCAATGGTGACCCTGACAGACAGCTGTGCTGTTTCACTACAGTTGTATGTGGCCTTTCCCCATAATCTTTCCTTGGGCAGTGAATCTGTCCCTTGTGGCAAGATGGATATGGCTTGCTCATCTAGAATCAAACCAACTTAGGATATCCCAGAGCAGGTGACCTTCCAGATCACCCTAAGGTCATCCCTAAGTAGCTCTTATTTGGTTTCCTCTTTCACCAAAACATACACTAGGATTTTGTTTTATTCTGTTTTTAATATTTCTGTGGCTGGCTATATCCCAAGAAAAGCATTTTCAATTATTGCATTATATTTTTTCCTCATTTGGATCAGCACTTTTATAAATACCTGTAGAGTGATGTTTACGGAAAATTTCATATTCTGCAAACAGGATTTTCTTTTGCCAGTCCTGATGCTTGAACTCAGGGCCTGAGCACTGTCCTAGGGCTTTCTTAAGGCTAGAACTCTACCACTTGAGCCACATCTCCACTTTCAGCTTTTTCTGTGTATGTAGTACCGAGGAATCAAACCCCAGTCTTCATACATGCTAAGTAAGCACTCTATTACTAGGTCAAATTCCTGGCCCTGCAAAAAAGGATTTTTTTAATCCAATCATGACTAGTCTTCCATGCCTGACAAATTGGATGTAAGCAACATCACTTAAAATTCCCCATCAATCCATATACATAGGACATTGTTTAACCATGATTCTTTTAGGACCTTTCCTCAAATCCAGTAGCTACTATGCATTTTTGAGCTTTTCTTTTTTTCTTTTCTTTTTTTGCTAAGCACAAACTGAGCACAAAGCTTGATGCGTATTTTTAAACATTTTGTTCACATTTTTTGTTACAGAATCTGATGGATCTTTAGCTGAAAAAAGCTAGAATTTATAATATTTTATTAATAACCCCTAAATTACTCAGGACTTATTGTAGCATTGCACATCTGTGTACAGTGAAACTGCTTTGTTTAAAGAGAAAAATATAACTAGAAAACAGGTGGTACGGATTGAAATGTAAATAATTTGACCTATAGATTTATATATGTATACACTCCTGTACAGTAGGTGTATGGAACTATATATAAAGCTATTTATGTTTCAAACTTTAAATTGAGCTGCTATCAATATTAAATGAAGTGATGAATTCTACTCAGTAGTTTGTTTTAAATTTGTAATATGGCCATTCCTGTTTGCTTAAAAATTAATATAATATACATAAAACAATGTATAGCTTAGCATTTGTGTTGTTGAAGATGCAGTTGTAATAATGGTGGAAGTCACAAATGAATAACAGGGCATGGTTGCACTCAATATTCTAGAACATGTCGAACAACAAAGCTCTCCTACCTCAAGAATCTTTAAAGATGCAATTATATCTGTAAAGAGGAAACTACTATTGTACTAATTAAATATCATAGTTTAGCGCAGGGGAAAAAAAATAAGACCTTTTGCTAATTGCTGCAGAAAGACTTGTTTGTCTGTACAATCACAATTACAGGCATAGGTTTAGAGCAGTTACTATCAAAAACTGAAAACCAAAATTAAAGGAGATAAGACATTACCAGAGGTCATTTATTCAAGAGGAATCCACGCACTAAAGACTGTCCCTCATTTGCTGAGTAAATGGCTTTCTTGAACTGACCATATCATCTGTCTTCTGCCCTTTTGTGCCTGAATTAGAGGCTGGGCTCAGAGCAATCATTATGCTAAAGTAACACAAGATCCTTGGAAAGATTTACTAGTCACATTTGTAAAGGGTACAGCAACCTGAAGATCCTCCCTTTCCAATCCACGCCATAAGTAATTACAGTTGCATTTGAAGGAACTGCTGCTGGCCAGAGATGACTAATGCATAGAAGAATCATTGTCTGTAAGCCTCAGTCTCCCTATTTGCAAACAGAGCCCTTGCAATAGATGACTATAGGTTCCGTTCTTACATGGTACAGCAGAAAAATAAAGGATTCCAGTTGGACCTGGTTTAGTGCCTCATGTGCACATGTCAGTACATGCTTCCAGTCTGATGTAAAAACAGCTGAGTCTGAATAACTCTTGAGGGCAAGATGAAAAGCAAATGAGAAGCCACATCTAGACAGCAATGGATTCCCCTTTGGGAAAGGAAAAGGAAACAGCAAGGATGACAAAACAGACTTCATCAATAAAGATAAGACAGAGCAAGAAAGACAAAATGGAGACTTTGCCAATTTGGACTAATTAAAAGGAATAGAAGAAAATGAGACAGTCTGTGTTATATACTGTACTTTCAGTTGCCTCAAAAATAATAACAGTAATTCCGAGCTGGGCCCTGTGGCATCTCAGATTGACGCATATCCCACTAACAGTTCTGTAATCAGTTGAACAAATCTAAGGAACTTAGAATTCTTTTTCTAAGTAGTTTTAACACTCCCTCGTAGGACTTAGTTACTAAATAAATCTGCACCATTCTTGTGTAAACCCAAAGTACAGTAACCTCACTCCAGTTCCCACTCAGATGTTGCTGTTTTATAAATTAAGATTCAAATTCAACCATATGATTAATTTAGGTAGGTGATCATAGGGATCAAAAAATACCTGCTCATAAAAAACTGACATCTAGATTTCTTGGCCATAATGTATAGAAATTGTAGGTTACAGCAACAGGATACCCAGTCCCACGGCATTTCAATTTTACTTCTTTTTTTTTGCAAACTTACATTGTATAGAGAAATTCACATTTTTTCACTTTTTTATTGTAACTAATAAAAGGCTTATATTTGACAGAAGGTGCATTACTTCACAAACATTGATACCCCTTCTCACGTTTTTGTCCCCATTTCCCTTTCCCCACCTCCTCCCCTCACTTTGTTTTCCCCCTTCTCTATCCTATTTCAAATAAGTAATCATATATACAATATATCAGATAACAAGATACTATAACAATATGAGAATAACCAAGAGACAACAAAAGGGATGAGAACATGGTACGTTAAGAACAACAATCACACATTATATGGCTCTTGTTTCCATATCCTGGAGGTCCTTTCACTTAGCCTCATCCTATATGGCCTTATGTATCTAGATTTTACCCTATTATAATCCTCTGCAAGGAGAATCCAAGGTTTATACTAAGAAATTCACATTTTTTAATTGTGTTTTATTATCAGGATTATGTCTAGAGGGATTACAATTATATTTGTCAGGCAATGGATCCATTATTTCTCATGTTTTCCCCCTTTCCCTCCTTCCACCCCTCCCAGTTATCTTATTTTCCCCCCTTCCCTTCCCTATTTCAAATAAATAAATGCATCTACATTATACCAGGTAACAAAGTTAGATACAGTAACCACATGAGATTAACCATAAGAGGGGGGAAAAAAGAGAAAATAACATTGAGAACATTAAGAACAACAGAGTGAAATTTGGCTTCTGATCTACCCACTCAAAGCTCCACAGACGTATTCATCAGAATCTTGATAGAAGCTCTTAGTTTTCCCAGGTAAGACTATGGAGTGAACTAAGGAGTAGGAGTGGGAAGCCAGCCCAGGAGCTGCTATGACCTAGAGTTCAACTTTTTGGTTTTCAGTTTTCTTTTTGAAGCCCCTAGGGCTTGAACTCTTCACTTCATGCTTGTGAAGCAGACATTTTACTACTTGTGCTCTGCCCCCCGCCTCTCTTTTAGGTTAGTTTTCTGTTTTTTATGGGGTTTTTTTTTGGGGGGGATAGGGAGGGCCTTAGGTTGGTTGGTTTTGCTAGTTAATCCTATTTGCAATCTTCCCCATGATTGGGACCACATGAGGACATATGTCACCATCTCTGACTGGGTTCAACTTTGAAACTGTCTCTTTCCGGACACATCTTTGTTATTTCCCAGTCATATAAACCTATTTCCTCAGCTGGCTGAGGGAAATGGAGAAGCCTTCTGTGGGGCTCCGTCACATCAAGTATAAAAGGCCTACCTCGTGGTCCACTGCTCACTTCCTGGTTTTGGAAATCCAAATAAGGCTACCCCGAACCCACGGATTGGCCACGCCGCCCTCTCTGATGGCACCTACCTCCCCTTGCCCTGCCCACCTGTATGCTGATAGACTCCTGCATCTTACTTTAGCCCCTTGTACTTTCCCAATAAAGAGTCTTGCTGTGACAGTCTCCCTGGAGACTGTGTCTTCCCTCTGGAGAGGGAGGGCTGGGTGAAGGCGGCCATTGGGCCCTAACCATTCTCGGTCTGTCTTAGTCGGAGCATGTTCTCCTTGTCCTTCCTGTGGGTCAGGAGGCAAGAAGCGCTAAAAACCCTGACAGCTTTCCATTGTGATGTAGCTCCTTATTACTAGTATTCCAAGCTTGCCACAAGGCAGGTTTCATTCCCACCAAGGGAACCGCGGTGGCAATTTCAGACTGACATGAACAGTGCAGTTACATATGCCTCAAATGGTCCTATTAGGTTTTCAAGTGTAGTCTCTTCTACAGCTGCTTCAAATGTTGCCCAGAGGTACCAGTAGTCAACAAGATGACAACCAAACCCTTTTATCACTGAGAACTTCTCCCATTTTCACAAACACCTCTGGGAGAGAGTCAGATGAGACTTTTACTGCAATGTCCTCTCTTTTCCAATTGAAAATGGAAGAAGAAGAATAAGGAAATTTCAGGTAAAATAACTCCATGGCCATGCTAACTGCTTCAATTATATTTAAATTATCACGACAGGTGAGTCCTATTTTGGGGAAACTAATTAAAGACCGTTAATCTGTGGAGACTCATTTTGGACAAATTAAGGTGTGTGTATGCCTTCCTTTAACCACAGGCTTCCTCCACCTGTTTATTGACTTATTTTTCTCTTTCTCTGCTAAAACTGCTTTCTCTGATGACAAATCACTAAATGAAAAATAATTGTATGGTACACAATTTTGAATTACCCACATAGGGAGCTGTTTTGAAATTGGAACAAAACCTGTCTGCTTTTACGAATTCCTGTAGCATCCTATTTCAAACTGAATTGAGAGTGGTACCCAGGAGTTAGAGTGATGATGTTACTACTGGCCAGGTTGTCACCTTCAGAATGATCATTTAATTGGCCTTTCAGTCAAACCCTGTGAAATTTGTGAATGAAAGAAGGGACGAGAGGCTAGCTGACTGAACTGAGGGATTCCAGGATATCTGATCTTTGTGGCAGACAGCACTCTAATGCACTTACCACAGTGGAGTTCAGCCTCTGAGCTCTAGGCACTGTTCCCAAAGGCCAACCCTCCTGTATGTCTCTTGTAAAGTAACTAAATTCCGAATATCCTTTCTTTGACTCCACTCACTCATCACCCCTTTATTTGAATACAGAGATGTTATCCTAAAGGTTACCTCTCCCAACTGACTTGTGTGGAAACTTGTGATTCATTGACTTGATTGTACACCTTCTCTGTTGCTGGAAATGTCATGATCATCCTCATTGAGAGAGCCAGTTGGATGTATGTGCAAGACAAGCTGCATCAGCACTTTCTAAGCATTGAAGGTAAGAAATAAGCTGGATAGAAAATAGAGTATATGTAAAAGAGAATACAAAATGCGCTGCTGGGTCCGTTTATGAAACTGTTTGATAACATTGGGGCAAGACAAGAGAACAAGAAAGTCTTTCCCGGAGGGGGGAAAAACAGCATGTAAAATATATAGTTAAACAACCTCAACAGTTTGAAAGGAGGTTGCTTTCCTCAAAAGTCACATATTCTTCTGCAGTTAATGATTATGGAAGCATTTGTCTTTCCAGTAGACTAGTTATATCTGAGAGTACTATGTCACTGTAAAGAACAGCCTGCAGGGTTAGTGCTCCTGAGTATCCATCATTCTTTCTCACTCTGAGTAAGTAAAGGAGGGAAGGAAGATGGAAGAAAAGAGGGAAAGACAGAACACAGTCTACAGCATCTCCTCCTAAGTTGCCAGTACTATCTTTAGAGGAAAGAAGATAAACAATAATGCCAGTTTTTCGAAATACCACTTTGGTTGATATCTTAACTTTTGTTAGCTCTTTCCTTAAGAACATAAGGCAGAAGCCATGGCAAGGAGTAGCTGCCATCACAAATCCCTTTTTGGTGTGTGTTCTACACTTGCATTCAATGACTGTAGTAAGGAAGTGTGATCCTAAGTGAGAGTGCCAACCCTTACTTGTAAACTAATTAGGATCCTGGTTATTTATCCTGTATAGTAAATGGGGAAGGTTGTGTTTTGCTTTTTTAGAAAGTGCTCAGTGTTTTTCTAGTCATAGACTTCAGTACACTCATATGTAGAGATGTTTTTGTTTTAGTAAAAAATAGAGTACAGCACTTCCCTGAGAGTTGGGGGAAGTAGGGGTGAACTTGAGTGACTCCTCATTTAAAGAGGCATTTTTGCCTATGTGTTCAGCTCTAGCTAGGAAACACAGGTGTCAGCTGGGTATCCCCTACTTCATACCCAATGCTTGGCCCCTTCATAAGCTTTGCTTCACTGTTATTGGTGCAGTGTGGGCCATTCTTCTCCCCTGCTTTCCACGCCCCTCCTCCCCCAGTTTATGTTGTAGCTCCAGTTTCAGAGGCCACAGCATGAAAAGTGGGTTGTGGGAGGCAGGGAAGGAGAATGGCCTTGTGCTTCTAAGATGAGAATCACAGGGAATGATAATGCCAGCCTATGATGCTTAAGAGAGTCTTGTTTAATTGGTACTCCGGTTGATATTTCGTATGGTATGGATGACACATGCTGTACTTGAAGTCGTCTACATAAATTCATGTCATGGCCATTTTTCCAGCTCCCTTCTTCAGTGGGTTCAGCAAAGGGTCAGACTACACAATGTCCATATCTCCTCTGGACACATGTTTGGGGTGGATGACTTCCTTAAAAAGAAAGCCAGCTGTGTTCTTTTTCATCTTTTTTTTTAACTTGAATGTTCATCAGTACTGCACCAATCACTGGGAAATCATTTAGCCATCTAAGCATTCTACCCATATGTCTTCTATTTTGGCTAGAGTCTGAGTGACAGGCACATGGGGTTGAGTTTGGGGGCCCAAATCTGCCCTTGGGAGCTCTTATCAGCCAACAACTGCACACTTATATGACTACAAATTGGGACAGATGTTCTGCAGCAAAGAAGGGGTTGCTAGGAGAGCTTATGCTAGAAGGGCTCATCGAGGCTGCTCCAGGCTTTCCTGAACAAGCAGCATTAGAGCTGAGACCTGAGAGGTGATGAGAGAGCAAGTTCTGTGGTGGCAGAAAGATGGTGCTGGATGGAGGGAAGGCCTTACACTGGAGCTCACCCACCCAGCTATACCCTAAAGAGAATGTTAGACGCAAGAATGATGGCTTGAAGAAGGAATAAAATGACAAATAAAATGCAAATAAAATGACCCTGGAAAAGTTTCTAAGTCTGAATCATGTAAGTTTAAATTATGGTTTCTCATTAACTATTACTTTTTGGGAAGATATTCCCTGGAAAGGAAGAGAAGACCCATTGACAGCCATGATTTGTTCCGTAAAATCTCATGCAATGGACAGAAAGGAGCTTCCCAGTTAATAGTGAACAATGAGTAAGATCAGGACCAGGGATTGCAAGTTTGGCTGTGTCCTGTGTCATTGTGAGGCTGACAGTTCTACTTCTCTACTTGGATCTTCTACATATTAAGGATTCTGAAATTGAAAAGGTTCTGCTATGTAACAGCATCATCTCCTGGGTCCTCAGACTTCCAGAGGTGGGGTTTCCAACTTATGCACCTTGGTAGCTAGTTGGCTCAAATACAGTGCTTGTCTTGCCTTTAGCTCCTTCCTGTGCCTTGCTTTGCAACCAGAAGAGCAAGGAACCCCACAAAGATGTTGCTATCTCAGAGCTCTGGGTAAATTTTGTGGGCCACTTGCTGACTCGGAGCAGCATAATCTCCTGAAGCCTAGAGTTTCCAAGACTCAAGTAATCTCTACATTCAGGGTCTAAACATGATCACCACAGTCTCTCCTAAACTAATAGTAGATTGTTTCTCTAGTTTTCTATTGAACAGGATAACCTATAAATTAATGGCAATACAATATGTGTGTATGGGGCCATAAAAAAATGGACTGACAACCCAGTTCTGGGATTTGCAGAAAAATTCTTTTCCTGAACATCAATGCCTTTTGACCATCCCGAGAATCAGGTTAGTGAAGCCTGGGAGTTTCTGTTGATCACATGGCTCATAAGCTGATAACTCTACCTGGCGTTTCCAAAATATGTCAGCATGAGTCACTATATGAACTCGT
Source organism: Megascapheus bottae (assembly GCF_031878675.1). NCBI lineage: Eukaryota > Metazoa > Chordata > Mammalia > Rodentia > Geomyidae > Megascapheus > Megascapheus bottae. Next base: position 17,244,865 of record NC_143526.1, read on the forward strand.
CATTTTCAGGCCAAAGGATCATTGGGCTGAACGCATTCATTTGCTGGGCCATTTATTAAAGTAACTTTTCTACGTGGTACAAGTAAAACAGTTGTCTCTAGTCCCTGTTCATCAATGACATTACCAGTAGAGGACAGACCACCACTGGCATTGACCATATCAGTAACAGACTGGGGCCCTAGGGTCAGGACAAATATCAGGAGACAACACAAAGTAAGCAGAAGGTGACAGGATGTACCCCCTACCAAAAAAGCAGCAAATATCAACCTCTCCCACATCCCTCCTACCCCTATCTCACAAAGAATCACTCCATGTGTCTTCCCTTTGATGCTGAGGTTGGACACCACTGTTTCTTCTGGATCACAGTTTTTACAGTCAGGCAGTTTACTTGTGTGCCAAAGCCATCATGGACTTTGGAGAGATTTTTTTTTAAATAATCTCTTTTAGTAGTCCTTTCCCAGTCACAAATCTATGTAAGGTAAAAGGCAGAGGCAGAAGGAGATGAGCGTCTTCCCAGGGAGACAAGATGCTGGTGTGGAGAGTTAGGTCATGTGTCACACCATCCCCATGCACTGTCTTCTTGCACATAGGCTGTGATCTTAGTTTGAGCTGGGCAGAACTCCTGACTGACAGTTTGAGGAACCAATGGGCAGAGGCCACCCATAGTCTTTCTGTCACCTGTGACCAAGCCTCTTGTTACATCCTTGAAGCAGGCTTTAGTGCTTGAGAGGAAATTCTTCATCTATTCCAGTAACCTGCCAGTAAGACAACAGTCAGTGCAAATAGGGAATGGGCTACACCTCCATGAAACCTTAAGAGCACAACCTTGTGTAATTCCTGGAAATCTGTGTGGCTCAGAGATGACAGGGCAGAGGAGTGGCAGCATTTCTTTCATATTTTTCCCTCTGTCTGTGACTGGGGAGAGATTGTATCACTTGTTCTAAGAGGACTTTCTTTTAGCTAATGAATAGGACAGCATTGCACCTGGCTGCAAAGGAAGGATCTATCTAGTCAGGCCTGGTACAAACATGAAGAGGGGGAATGCTCCATGGCAGGAAATTCAGATTGTGTTAGGAAAGCACACACACACAGATACCAGGTAGCACCCATCACATCTGTGAGCTGCAATCTGCCCGGGGTTACCTTCTGCAATGTCTGATGTAAAATGATCTGTTAGTTTTACTAAAGGTAAAACAGCATGAAGGAGATTGTGACTCACCCAAATGACAGAGCTAATTAGGGACCAGAGTCTCAATGTCTTGTGTTAACTCCAGACTCCCTGCCACTGCTTGGATTAGAGGAAAACTCAGTGTATTGCAGTCCTGGAGAGGCAGGATATAGAAGTCACACCAGTTATTTTCATAAGAAAGAATTTAAAATAATTAAGAGTTCCTTGAAAAAGAAACGGGGGAACCCTCAAAGATGTCACAGAGGTAATGAGTATAGGAAGCAGCTGCCTCCCTTAGGGCTGAGTGAACATGTGGGGAAGAAGGATGGAAATACTGAGAAGCTTGGGAGGAAGGGGAGGCTCCTCTCACAGCAATGAAACCAGACTCAGATGAGAATGGGACATGGGCCCTTGGCATTGATATGCCTCTGAGCTGGAGAATGCCTCATGGGTCTATGACTCAGTCCCCTCAGGAGGGAGTGCTGCATCTTTGAGGGTCTGGTCACAAAGAAGCATGTTGAAATATATTGAGAAAGGCCATTCTGGATCCAGCAGCTGCTCTTTGCAGGTTTTGCTGCCACCACCAGGGGGAAGAAGTAAGTTTGAGGCAATGCTGACAACAGCAGGAAGTTATCTCATTAAAAAAAAAAAATAGGAAGCAAACAGGAAGTATTGTCTGCTTGGGATGATACCCACAGGAACAGAAAACAAATAGCATTCAGATCTCCCTCCCTCTTCCTACCCTGAGATGATCTGCTAGTGCCCTGTCTTGGCAGAGCTTAACTGGGAGCAGCTGGCAAAGCAGAATTAAAGTTTGTAAGTGCCAGCCCCAGCATCCCAGAGCACAGCGGAGCAGAGCAGAGAAAGGTAGGCTTGGAGCTGGGAGAAGACTGATTACGAAATAGCACACTAAGCCTTTGATTCAGCTGAAGCCTGAACCTGACCTGCATCTGTTATCAGTGAACTCCAAGACTGTGCTAGAATCAGAAGCTGCTGCTTCCTCCAACTCCCACCACAGCCTATCACTGGCCATACTGGAGTTACTGTTCAATGCTAAAGGTGGGCATGACACTATGGCCTAGGAACTTATCCTTACGACCTTTGTCCTCTGGGAGCTTACCCTGTAGAGGCAGAATTTGTCCTAAACCTCTATTGAGTGGCTTAAGAGAATGAATATTCTCTGGGAGAAGCTGTCATGACCATGTGACATGCCACTAGCTTCTGAGCCCTTAAGGACCATACCACAGGCTAGTTTTCCTAAGATGGTCAGAAGTTAATTTATTTGAAATAGGGAAAGGAAGGGGGAAAACAGATGATTGGGAGGGGATGGGAGGAAAGAAAATGGGCCAAAAAAAACCATGGGAAGGGGTATCAATGTTCAAGAAGTAATATACCCAGTACCTGGTGAGTGTAACTGTAACCCCTCTATACATTACCTCAAAAATAAAATACAATAAAAAAGTGTCTTGAAGGCTATTTTGAGACATGAAACCAGCATCTCCAGAACATATAATCTTAAGTATCAAATTATTATTACTTTTCTCTCTCTCCCTTAGTAACCAAGAAAGCTTCTATAAGAAAACAAATCTAGAAGGATGTGCTCTAATTCCATTGCCATGTGTGGCAGAGCTATATTCCAGGAAGACCCCCAAGGGCATAAGATAAGGGTATTACTGGGATATCTGTCAAGGGAGTGAAGTAGCTTTTATGGGCTGGGGTTTGGGGATCCAGGAGTTATATATTTTGATTATAACAGTAGTTCCTTATACTCTTGTTGAAGCCAGCAATAGCTCTGTTGCCAATCTGTCCCAGGATCATTTCTGTTCCCTGTAGACTCTCCATTCAAGGTGGGCAGCTTCATATCTTCTGCTCAAGTGATTTGAAGTGCTGTTCACCTGAGAAATTACTTTTCTGTGTTTATCCCCATGACAGACACGATCAGCCATGACTTTTCTGGCATTAAGCCATGATACTGGCCTTCAGAGACCTAAAGTGGCTGTTTTCCTATATGTTCGGAGCCCCAGAACTTGAGAATAGCCATTTCCTAACAAGAATTATTGTCCTGTAGCAGACAGGAGAGGTGTAGACTTGGTCTTATTTTTCCCACTCTCTGGTTGATCTTTCTGGGTGACTATTCTAGTGTAAAGTCTAGTTTACTGAGTCATACTGTATAAGTACCATTGTTCTGTTTGAATTGTTTTCTGCCTATCTTTGTCAGGAAGCAGACCCTAGGAGGTGTAGGAAAGGGAAGAGAAGAGTAAGTATTAGAGTGATATATGAAACAATAAACCAGAGTTTATCTTCACAGCCCAAACTTGTCTAAATATAAATACTCCACTATTTCTAATAATTTATGCCTCAAAAAACCCATTGTTAGTTGAAACTATACAATGATGGAAAATGCATGTGATACATGTACTCAACATCCCAGCATAGTAACACAGCCCACCTCAGAGTGTCAGTTCCTTCCTCTTCACATGGCTGGCCGGGAGCTACCTGAGGAAAAACCTGGTACAGAACTGTATATCACCAGCCTGGAGAAAGATCCAATTCAAAAATCCAAAGTATAGTTTTTATTGCCTGATTATTGTCTTTGTACCATTGTGAAGTTGGAAAGTCATGAGTCAAAAACCTATGCCAAGAACCATCTACACCATAATAAAACCCTCAAGAAGTGTAAGGAACAGTTATTACATACTTGCTTTAACATCTCACAGCTTCATGAAGCCACAGTGGCTGGGTTGTCATTTGTCTGTCTTCCCCTAAAACAGGTACTATTCAGGAAGCTCAGAGCACTTCATTTATTTTCATTACACTTCCTAGCATCAGTGTCAGATGATCTGCTCACCATTGTGGGAGGGTGACATACTGTTGAAAGTACAGTACATATGTTTGATTACAAAGAAAGCCTTATCTCGTTTGTAGCGGAGGCGCCAGCAGCCATGAGTGGTAATAGTTTCTGTCTGCCATCTGAGAAGTACACTGTCAAGAACTTATCAGTGGAGACAAGCCAAAAGTATACCTGCGCATTCAAAGAAACACAATTGAAAGTGCCAGTTTTCAACCAGTGTGAATAGAGCAAAGTCTGAATAGACCCAAACATTTTAAGAGATCTGTGACTAGCTGCCTGTGCACTTGGTAAAAAGGAATGGCAAATGGCAAGTCATTCAACTGGTGTCTTGTCAAAATATACAACTTCAATTTGTGTCCCCTGAGCCTTAGAAGAGGCAGGAAGAGGACAGCATGGGCAGAATGACCTGGTGCACCATCTTTGCACTCTCATGTTAAACAGTAGGTTGAGTCTTTTAAAGCTTAGGGCAACTGCTGCTTCCCCAAAACTGTGTAACATTCTAGATGACAGTCATGAAGGAATTTGAGCTTAAATCTCTTGCATGCATAGACTTCTTTCAAGCCTTCAAGTTCTCCTGCTATGTTTGAAGAGGAAGCAACAGTTAGGGCAGTCATGAAAGAAAAAAGGAGGGAAAGTTCTGTTCTATGTTGGGGATCACACTCACATCTCATGGTCATATTAACCCTGCAGGCCAGCAAGCTGCTCCCAGAGTGGTGGGATTAGGGAGGGAAGGGACAAACCACTACCAAAATTATAGTGGATAGAGCAAGGGCAAGAGCTCTTCTGGAACCCTCTCTTAGTAAAAGGCTGTGCCCATGATGTAGAGAAGCAGGAAGATACTGTGATGCCAAAGAAAATTTTGGTATCTTTCTGTTCTCTCCAAAGAAGATATTCTGGTGCAAAGGTGATGAGAGAAAAATGCAGTAAATGACAGTGGGAGAAATGTATTACAGATCTAGGTTAAAAAAGAATGAATAATGATGATTTAATTTAATTATGGTAAGATTTCACTTATGTATGACAGTCTGAAAAGAAGAAACCCAGCGGGACAGGAAATAGTTCAAAGGCTGCCAGGTCTAGGTGGGAAGTGGGAAAGAGGCTGACTACAAAGAACTGTCATAGAAAAAACTTTTAAAAATTATTACAAAGGGGTTTCAATTCAATACATCAGTTTGTCAGTCCAATGCATCTTGATTAATTCACCTGAGGGGGTATTTTAGGGGTGAGGGGACTTCTCTTCCACCTGCACATCTCCAGAGAGACTTCCTAGAGGAAAGGGCATGGTTGTTCACTTGGAAACACAAGAATGAATTCACTTGGAATTTTGTATTTTTCTTGTGGGGTCATTACACAGCCATAAGTGTTTGTCGAGGCATGTAGAAGTATATACTGCAAAAGGTAAATAATTGCCTCTTCTGTGAATTATGGTGTGTGTGTGTGTGTGTGTGTGTGTGTGTATGTGTGTGTGTGTGTGTGTGCGTGTGTGTGTGTAGAATCAGTAATTTTGTTCAGTAATGTGCATTGGCTGACACCAGGCCACACCATGGCTATTTCTTTTTCCTTTGCATCATGGACAATGGACATAGACTTGTGGCATAAAAACAAAACTTCAACCTCCCCAATTCCCTTTATAAGCTTAGACGTCATCTAGGATAAGGGAAGGAGTTTATTCCCTAAAGCCTCCTACTTGTCAGCCTACAAATAGCAGAGACCACTCCATAATTCATTCACTATGCAGTAGGTAGCCAAGAAATGCAGAAGAAAAGGTGGAAGGAATGGTAGGTAGTTCATGCGTCCGTAGCAGTGAACTCCTGTCCCTTCCTTACCATATTTCCTTCCTCCTCTCTCCCATCCTAGCCTCTCTTACTTTCTCCCTTGCCCCATTTCTATGACAGTCTCAAAGATTTCTATCATCTTATTGCTTAGATTATTTTCTGACCCACCTTAGGTTAATGATTTGCACAGGAAGATGGATTCACAGGGATTTTTCTTCTCGGTCCTATTGGAAGACTTCCTGCAGGAAGGGATGTACTGATTCACTGAAAAAGGAAAGGAGGTATTCATGGAGAAAATGATAAAGGAAGAAGGAAAAGGGTTCTTCAGGGGTCTGAGGACCAGAAATGGAAGCCAGGGAAGGTGACCTGGTATGATACTCTAAGCACAGGCCCAGCATGCTGGGACTACAAGAACCACATCAAGAAATCCTGTGGTTTGGGATGGGACAGCCACATCCTGAAGTCAACTTGCGATATTCTGGCATTTGTACAATTATTTGGTCATCTTCATATCCTTGGCTCCTTCCCTTCTCAGATGTGAGTTCCAGGAAGACAAAACCACAGCCTTCTTGTTCACTGGGGTTCTCCTAAGGCAGTGCTTACCAGGCTTAGTGGTTATTTAACGGGGCTACCATGTGTGATTTTGAGTGACAGGTGAAGAGGAGTGATGATTGATTTTACATTTTCAAATGCTCACTCAAGGTTGCAGCTTCAAAATAGACAAGAGGGAGCCAAAGGAAAGAGGTGAATGGAATTATGGCACAGCAGGTTAATGGGCAAAGCTGCTGAAACAAAGGTTGGCAAGCACACGGTGACATCAACACGTGTTCATGGGGCAGGTATCCAATACGATTGCAAAGAAAAGTTGGAACACTGTACTCTGCCTTCTTGTGCGTAAATCATAGCCCATCAGTATTGGAAAGTCAAGGAATAGTCAAGACTTGGGTAACTGAGCAGACTGGAAATAGCACCCGAGCCCCAGTGGGGGTGTGGGAATTACCTCTAGGCTCCTAGACCTTACTCCTGAGAAAGTCCCCAGCAAAGAGTTTACAACCTGAGGCTCACAGACTGTCCAGATGCACTGGGTGTGTGTGTCTGCCTGCAGGACATGTACGGAAAGAGGCAGTTGGGTTTCTAGGAAGTCTGGAAACTGTAAACTGCAGCCAGATGGGCTCAGCCTGGGGGACTGTCATGGCACACTGGAGCATGAAATCAGATTTTGGAGTGAGCCCAGGGTGTGGTTTGGCAGAGGCTCAAGAAGGGAACTCTTCACCAGATGTGGGGGAAGGGGCAGAGAGACTGTCCAAACTCACAAACAATAAAGCAGATGCAGGGTAACAAGAGGGAGAGAGACAGAGAGAGAGAGACAGAGAGAGAGAGAGACAGAGAGAGAGACAGAGACAGACAGACAGAGAGAGAGACAGAGACAGACAGACAGAGACAGAGAGAGAGACAGAGAGATTGAAAAATGTGAGTGTGGTTTCTTTCCAGTGCCTGAGTTCAACTCCTGACACTCAGGCATGACCAGCATCTCACATGATTCACCATCAAATACATACCACAATGAACCTACCAGGCTCCCCCCTCCTCTCTGTCTCTGTCTCTCTGTCTCTGTCTCTGTCTCTCTGTCTCTGTCTCTCTGTCTCTCTCTCTTTCTCCTACCTTCCCTTTCATTTATTAGAAGGCCTAAGGTTAGCCTGGCCCCCATTCCTCTGGCTTTTTTTTCCCTGCTTTTCTACCTAGGAGAGAATTCAGAATCCAGGTGAACCAGGTACAAGGTAAACTAATGCACCCTGGCCACTAGAGTGGCAGAGCACATAGAAGGATGTGCACTGGGGGTGTCTAATGTCTCAGAGGTGGTGGAATGAATGGGTATAGGTCATGCTTATGTCAGAAACAGAGTAAGTCACACACTGCAGATAGGATGAGTTTGTAACAGAAATGCGAAGCAATGCATTTTTGATAAAAAGTGAACAATAACAATAACGTAAATTTAAAAAAAAGAATTTATCTCAGCTTCAAAAAAACCAAAAAAACCTGACAGGCCATCCTTGGCTTAACATGGGACAGTGCCCACACGGGATGCTCAAAACTTTGAGGGTGTTCACCAAGTTATCTCCAAGTGCTGTCAGTTAGACAGCCAACCCCATGGTGATAGGGCATTAGATTTGGCAATCCTCAAAGCTCAGGCCTTTAAGAAAGTAGGAGGGGTGGATGTGGTAGGAGGAGGGAAGGGAAGGGGAGGGAATGGGGGGGAACAATGGCAGGGGGAAGGTGGACAGTGGGGGAAGATCAGGAGTATGCTTCCCTTCCACCTGGAGAGAAAGGCCAGGTACAGTGGTGTGGGAGACAACCCAACCCATTAGGCAGATCTGATCAAATGTATTCCTTTGAATTAATAGGAAAGAATCCCATCACTTTGTTTTGTTGCTGCTGTTTTAAATTTACGTATGCGGTTGGCAGGTTGGGGTTTTGAACTCGGGCATCATGCTTGCAAGTCAGATGTTGTATCATTTGAGTCCACTCTTCTTGCCTCCTCTGTCCCCACTCCTTTCCCCCCATGCCCCACAGTGCACTTGGCTTTTTCTTCCTATGTAGACCAAGCTGGCCTTCAGAATGTGAGGATTACAGGCACCTACCACTATGCCAATGCTACATTTTAAAACAGCTTTTAAACACTCTTTAATTTTTACAATAACAAAGGATATGTACATACAATTAGTACCAACAGAAGAAATTTAAGCAGTCAATGGGCATGCCAACAGACACTCAACCAGAATTTAAAAAATTAAAGACATCACTGAGGTTTCCTTTGGGACCTCTTAGACTACTAAGGTTTAAAGAGATTTCAGGTACTTTGCTAGAGAACACATGAAGAAAAGCTCCTGCTGTAGGCTTGTTACAGGCGAGGTCCGTGTGAGGGACAAAAAGCCTTTTCAATTTTCATATGTCCAACATGTATACAGGTTGTTTACAAATATGGCCACGAGGATTCTTCCCTTCCTTACATGCCTGCTGCTATGCCATTTTCTCATCAGATACCTGGGCTCACCAACTACTACCTCATATGACCAATTGAATATAGCAGAGACCAAATGTACGTCTTCCCAAGTTAGGCCTTAGGGTATCTGACAGTTCCTATTTTTGACACTTGTAACCCCATAAGCCACAAGGATGTAAAGTCTGTTTTCAAAATTACTATGGTCAACTAGATATTTTACTTTTTAGGCAATACTGTATTTAACCAACCAACTAATAACAGATTCTGTTATTCCCTTTTCTTGATGATCTATTTTATTTTATTTATTTTTTTGCCAGTCCTGGCAATTGAATTCTGGGCCTATGCAGTTTCCTTGGGCTTTCTCACTATCACTTGAGCTCTACCACTTGAGCCACAGCGTCACTTCTGGCTTTTTCTGTATATGCAGTACCAAGGAATGGAACCCAGGCCTTTGTGCATTGTAGGTAACCACTCTATCATTAGGCCATGTTCCTGGCCCCTTATTTTATTTTCTTGAAACATCTCTCTCCCACTGTTTGTATCTGTGTTCCTCACATATAGTTAAAAAGGTACTGATTCCACAATTGATACTAAGCTCTAGTATAGGGGTTTAAATTCATTACTTAGAAAACAGAAAACATGGGGCTAAATCCACATTAGAATGTCTTATCTCCTTTTTCTGATGATAAGTTGTATATGAAAATGCTACATGCCAGTTTGTAACATGACAGTCACTTCAAACAGACACAATTTAAATGATCAGTAGATACAAATCAACTTTTACCTTAAAAAAGAAATTTTTATTGTTCTAAAATACTGTTGAACACACCATCAGCAAAATAACTCTAAAATATGAGGCTGGGGAGGGGGCAAATCTAAGGATTGATTTGCATCATTATAAAAGAGATCTCTGAGCCTTTGCTAATGTTCCCAAGTTAATATTTGGGAGCAAGCCTGAAGCTGTAGAAGAGGAGAAGATGATAAAAAAATGAGCCAGGTACAGAGAGGGACTCACTCTATGGATGCACAGGAGGCAGAAATTGTCTCTAAAGGCTACCATGGTTTTCCATGGTCAAATAATGCTATGCCTCACTTTCTCTCTCTTTACTTACAAAGCAAGTTCTTTTTAAAAAGTTGCTGTAGTTAAGAAATCATTTTATCTAAAAGTTTTCCCAATCATATTGTCATAGAATCATTCTCTTTATTGATTTGAGATTGGAAAGGAAGCGAACCTTATATAACACATTCTAGTAAAGAAGAAAAGAGGGTAGGAAATGGTGTAGGAAGAAAAAGAAGAAAGTAAATAATATTCTAATTCACAATTCTAGCTCTGAAGATGCTGTGAAATCAGAACTCTTTTTTTTTCCCAAGTTAAGTAGAAATACCTGCCAGAAGTGACAAAGATATTTTGTATCTGTTATCTGTCCCGGTCAGTGGTAATGTTCCTGTGCTTTGTTGCCCACATATTTGAGGCCACTGTAGAATGTCATGTTTTCCAATCTGAAGTCATCTGAATTTAAGGGACATTTATAAAGGATAAGACCAGATGCTCCTGGGTTATTCTTATAATTGTTGCTACTCAGGAGGCTGAGATCTGAAGGATCGAAATGTGAGGCCAACTGAAGACCAATGGAATAGAACTGAGGACCCAGATATTAAACCACAGACCTATGGCCACCTAATCTTTGACAAGGGAGCCAAAAAAATAGAATGGAAGAAAGACAGCCTCTTCAACAAGCTGGCAGAACTGGTTAAGCACCTGCAGAAAACCAAAGTTGGATCCTTCTTTGTCACCCTGCACTAGAATTAACTCCAAATGGATCAAAGACCTGGAGGTAAAAGCTGACACACTGAAAACTTTACAGGAAGGAATAGGAGATACACTAGGCCTCCTTGGCACAGGTCGAAACTTTCTTAATAAGGACCAAGAATCACAACAAATCAGAGAAAGGCTGGATAAGTGGGACTGCATTAAACTGCAGAGCTTTTGCATGGCAAAGGACATAGCTAGTAAACTAATCAGGAAGCCTACAGAGTGGGAGAAGATCTTCACCAACCAAACAATGGACAAAGGAAGGCCTCATATCTAAAATATATCAACAACTCAAAAAATTGAATCACTTCAAAACTAACCTCCAAAGTAACAACCATCCCATTAAAAATGGGCCAAAGACTTACAGAGAGTCTTCTCTGAAGAAGAAACAAAAATGGCCTATAGACACATGAAGAAATGCTCAACATCTCTGGTCATAAAAGAAATGCAAATCAAAACAACTCTAAGATTCCACCTCACTCCAGCTAGAATGGCCAGGATCAGGAAAACGAATGACAACAGATGCTGGAGGAGAGGTGGCCAGGAGGGATCACTACTACACTGTTGGTGGGAGTGCGAACTCGTTCAACAACTATGGAAAGCAGTGTGGCAGTGCCTTAAAAGGATAAACATAGAACTCCCCTATGACCCAGCAATTCCACTACTTGGCATTTACCCAACCATCCAGAAACAAGGGTATACTAAACCCACTAGCACAACAATGTTCATTGCAGCACTGTTCACCATAGCAAAGATATGGAACCAACCTAGATGTCCCTCAGTTGATGAGTGGATCAACAAGTTGTGGTATTTGTACACAATGGAATTCTATGCTGCTGTCAGAAAGAACAACATCGACCCATTTGTTAGGAAATGGAAAGACTTAGAAAAAATCATATTAAGTGAAGTAAGCCAGACTCAAAGGAACTTAGGCTCAATGGTTTCCCTCATTTGTCATAATCAGTAGAAACCTTGGGCTCTACTAGCAGAGATCTGCAATAGAGCAAAATCTTGATACATAGTATGAAGCTAATTGAAAGGACCTCCAGGACATTGAAACAAACGCCATATAACCAATGATTGTTGTCCTTTATGTACTATGTTATCTCTCATCTCCTTTGCTGACCCTTGGGTATCACATATTGTTACAGTATCTCACTTTGTTATCTGATATATTGAATTTATTTGTATTTGGTTATTTGAAACTTGATAGGGAAGGGGGGAAAACCAAGACGGGTGGGGGGGTGGGGGGGAAGTGTAATGGGTACCAAGACATGTGAAAGGGTATCAATGTATATGAATTAAGGCACTTTCTATCTGGCAAATATCATGTAACCCTTTTATTAATTATAATAAAAATATTTTTAAAAATGTGAGGCCAAGTTAGACATCAAAGTCCCTGACATTCCATAAAACCCTGTGTAAATTCAGGCTGGTGGTATGGATCAAGTGGTAGAGCACCAGAGCCATGTGCAAGAGCATGAAGTCTTCATTCAAACTCCAGTTAAAAGAAAAAGAAGCAGAGACTCACTTTAATCCCTATTTTGTAGAACTGCTCATACCATAAAGGTTTGGTTTCTTGTCTTCAAGGTTTGTTTCAATGGTTAAGTATAGTATGCCTAAGAAAAAAGACACATTTCTGGACATAGTACATGCTTCTACTTCCTGCCCTCTTCTCACTTTCCACTGGCCTTTTCCCATTGGATTCATGCTTGGTCTTTTATGAGCTTTTCTCTGTGTCCCAGTGCACACAGCAGTCAGCTAAGGCAGAAGCTAAATGCATGTTTTTATTTCTTCCTCCCCTACAGATATCCTGACATAATTACCTCTTATGTCAATTCTGCCATAACAAGCTACACCTGGGCTTGTATTGTTTTGCCTCATACCACTTTAATGACTTCCTCAGTGTAATACATAGCCTTTCAATGAACTAAATATTCAGAGTAGATATGCTGTTGACAGAGGCGCCCTCCAAACACAGCCATGAACTCTGTCACTCCTGACATGAAGCCTACAGCTGGTGGAATCATTACAATTAGTATGAATCTAAATCCACCATTGTGGCTCGTCATGTGGACCTTATTTAACCCATTTCTGCCTTATAAAACTTACCCCAATGTATGATAGCATTTAATAGGACCAATATGTTTTGGATCAGAGAATGAGAACAACTCTAGAATCCTGTGGAGTAAGTGAATCTTAATTCTCTGAGGGTCAGATAGAGAAGGAACAGAAGAATTTGGGAAGAACCACTGGAAGTGTGGACATGAAAGTTGTCATGATTTTTGGCTCATACAGAAAAGCTAAAACTTCTAGAGAGAAGGCCTTAGCAGATTGAGGGTTGATAATAGACTGCTTTGGGCTTCAATGAAATTATGGAACTTGAGATGACATGCTGAGAAATCAAGAAGATACTACAACCAAGAAGAAAAGAGTTGCTTAGGAAAGCAGTGATATCAGCAAGGGAAAGCAAAAAGGCAAGAAACCTCTCACTGAGCACTTCTAATAGATTTAAAATTTCATACCATGAAATTGAAAATTTACTCCACTTCCCTCATGTTAAAATTATTTAGTCTGGAATCATAATTTGGGCTAGAATATTGAGTCCTCATCTTCTTCTTTTTCCTCCTCTTCCTCCTTTTTTGCCTGTACTGTAATTTGAACTCGGGGTCTCATGCTATCTTGGCTTTTTGTGTATGAGACTGGTATTATACTACTTGACTCATAACTCCAATACACCTTTATGCTGGTTGATTAGACAAGGAGTCTCCAGGATTTTTTCCCTATGCTGGCTATAAACATCAACCCTCCAAATCTCAGCCCACTGAATAGCTAGGACTACAGGCATGAGTCACCAGTGCCTAGCTTGGAATATGAATTCTTAAACATTGATGGAATTATGATCACTGTTTTTGGTTAGTTGTGTGGCTTGAATGCAGCCTGTGTGCTGTCTCTAAGCTCTTTTGCTCAAGACTAGCACTCTACCACTTTGAGTCAAAGCTCTGTGGTTAATTGGAAATAAGAGTCTCATAGGGATTTTTCTGCCCCGTGTGGCTTTGAACCACAATTCTCAGATATCAGCTTCCTGCATAGTTAGGATTGCAGGTATGAGCCACCAGCACTCTGCTGTGATCAATTTATTGAAATCCTCAGACCCCTGCTCTGAGAAAAGTATACAAGTACACACAAGGGATACCACACTCAAGTAAAACTGGATTTTGCATGGATCTCTTCAGGTTGGTATGAATTTGAGGGCAGTAAGAAAAGATGAGACAGGAAGGTAGATGACTTGTTTTTGTTTCTTTTTGTTGTTTTTACCTTTCCCTCTTAGAAACCATTTTTATACAACTAATCCTCCCTACCATATTTATCTCAGTGTTCTTTGTTTGCAACTATTTTCCTTCTTTGTACCTAATTTTATGAATTTATTTGTGATTTCCTTTTTTAAACAAAGAAGCTTTCACAAATTAGACTAATTACGTGATTATACTTTTTAAAAGATTTCCCCTCAATTCTGTATCTCTTCATAGGAATTGATTTTTCTCTTGACATACTCAGTATCACACTCATGGCTCCCTGAGGCTCACATTTGAAGGACTGCTCTTTGCTTGTCCTAGAGCTGATTTTATATCAACCACGTGCTTCTCTTTCCTTTGCTATATTTATTGTTTCTATAACATAGATTTGGAATAATGTTCTTGAGATAAATTTCAACAAACCATCATGTAAATTCCTTTTATTATAGAGTATAAATCACAGAAGTATTCACATGAAACAGAAAAAATAACTACCAAGCAACTGGCACATACTAGGTGTTAGATAAAGAGCAGTGTGTGCATGTTTCCTTTTCTTATTGTTTTCACATAAAGGCTCCAGACTACTTCATAGTTTCAGCTTGTCTGTGGTTGGCTTCCCCTTCTTTCCAGAGATTGGTACATATAGGCTTGCTGAGACCAAGTTGAGGATACACTGAAGCCTCACACTTGGGAATGCTGCCTTGTCTGATTCAAGTGGACACACTGCCTACATCTGGGCCTTCTTTACTCTGATCCCTTCTCATATCTCCCCTTTAGAACAAGGCATTCATTGTCCTAGAGGCTAAGTCCTTCCTTTAAGAATTATACTTGGCGAGGTTCTGATTGCTCATGTCTGTAATTCTAGCTATTCAGGAGGCTGAGATCTGAAGATTTTCAGTTCAAAGCCAGCCTAATCCAGGTGCCAGTGTCTCATGCCTATAATCCTAGCTACTCAGGAGGCTGAGATCTGAGGATCGTGGTTTAAAGCCAGCCCAGGAAAGTCCGTGGTGCTGTGACTCAAGCGGTAGAGTGCTAGCCTTGAGCTGAAGAGCGCAGTAACAATGCCCAGGCTCAGAGTTCAAGCCCCAGGATGCCCCCCCCCAAAAAAACCCACAGACAGTCTAGTCAGGAAACATCTATGAGACATTTGTTGCCAATAAACTACTGAAAAAGCTAGAAGTGGAGAGTTGTAGTTCAAGTAGTAGAGTGCTAGCATTGAGCAATTAAGAAGGGGAAGGAGAAGGAGGAAAAGAAAGAAGAAAAAGACAGAAAAAGGAAGAAGAAGAAAAGTAGGTGGTGGAAGAGGAGGAGGAGGGTGAGGAGGAGGAGGGTGAGGAGGAGGAAGAGGAGGAGGTGGTGGAGGAGGAAGAGGAGGAAAGAAGATGATAATCAGGGACAACACCTAGGCCCCAAGTTCAAGTCCCAGGATAAGAAAAAAAGACAAAATAAAATAGAATAAAATAACCCAGAATTGCACTGGGCTGACAGGAGCTCCTTCTCTCAAGACCTGGACCTTCACCCAGGGCAGTCCATATACAGTGACTGGTAGTGGGGGAGATATATAGGGCTGACACGTAGACCATCCAACTCTACATTGTACAGGTTACTGAGAGCAGGATGAAGAGAACCCGAAGGGCTGCCCAAGCTCTAAAGTTTCCAGGGATGAACTGGGGCTGCTGTTTCCACTTTGTGACAGCCTGCTTTTGCTCAGTCTCAGTCTCCTCTCTCTTTTCACACATATTCAGGCTGTCAAAAGAGCCTTCTGCAACAATCTATCTAAACCTAATTCTTCTTTTCAGTCTATTTTCTCTGAAATTCTCAAGCCTTGGGGCTTTTATCCTAGAAGCTATGCTTTCGTGTGGGCTAATAGAGAAACAAGTATCTGTTGTTTTCATTGGCATAGCATTCTATCCTCTTTCTTCTGTCAGTCTCCTGACTCTCTGCTCAGCCCAACTGGCAATAGATGTAAGGCGGAGCTTCCTCAGTTTCAACATAGGTACATAATCTAGCCCTGTCCACACAGAGCATTGTGATGGTCACAGTGATTAGTTGACCTGAGCTTAAAAGAATTTAGCTTTGAGCCTATGGAGACAAATATGCCTTTTTGATTCCACTACTGTATGTGTAAATGAAAATTTCAGAAGAATGTAGGGCAAATGATAATTCTTTTTTTTTTCAACCAAAAAAGAAGAATTTAGTGCCTATCATAATAATGTAAGCAGATGAGATTAGGTGTCTCAGTAACCAGATATTAGAAAAAGAGTTCATGTAGGAATAGGGGTCTGTTAGATGATGTGGGAGACGGCTTGAAGAAACAGGGCTCTGATCTGGACTTTATCAGGTAGCAGAGATAATTAAGTGGGTATCTCAATAAATCATACCTGTAAGAAAGAAGAATGAGCTAAAGGTGTGGTTGGTAAAGAAGTTCAAGCAGTCACTCATATTATCTAAGATCAAGGAATTTTTTAGTGCTTTCGTCCATTGAACAAAGTTTATGTTTTGATGTGAATCTGACAAATTCAGAGAGGTCTTTCTTCTTAATCCCATTCTTGGTCCATCAGAATCCAGTTGTTCCTGAGCACAGATCAACACTGAGTTTCACGTTGTAAGTTAATTCACTCCCTAAATTAATTTGAATGAAAATTTCCCATGTCAAATCTAAAGGAGTCTGCCTCATACAGAAGATTCTTTAATTTCTCCCCATGAATAGTAATAATAAGAATAATGAATTTGGTTGGATTTTTTTCTAAAAGATGTCCTTTCTTAAAAATAACTCTAGACAACACTCTTCTGGCTGTCTCAGAGATCTTCCTCCTAATAAATGGTACTTTACATTGATGCCCATCAGATTACTGTTGCTTTGTCATTTCATGAAGTGACTTTGCCAATAAGGTTCATTTAGAACTCATAGCTCATTATTTTGGATTAAACATTTATTCTATGTCATTGAAGAGATCAGAAAAGAAATTCAACAGTTTATGGTATTTAACAAAAAGGAGCACACAAAATACCAGCTCCTTTGGGACACAGCAAAGGCAGTACTCAGAGGAAAATTTATAGCTCTGAGTGCCTACATTAACAAATTGGAAATATCTCAAACCAACAATTTAATGATGTACCTAAAGCTCTTGCAAAAAGAGCAACAAACCAATCCCCAACCCAGTAGAAGGAAAGAAAAATTAAAATGAAAGTAGAATTAAATGAACTAGAGTCCAAATAAACCATAGAAAGAATTTTAAAAAAGGAGTTGGTTCTTTTAAAAAATGAACAAAATTGAGATACTTAGCAAATCTGACCAAAAAAAGAAGGGAGCATAGCCAAACAAATGGAATCATGGATGAAAATGGATATATCAGGACAGAAATAACCAAGATCCAAAGCATCATGAGGGAATACTTTTCAAACCTTTATGCCAACAAATTTGAGAATCTAGAAGAGATGGACAAATTTCTAGCCAATATTGACATACCCAAACTGAACCAAGAAGATCTAAACTAACTAAACATACCTATTTCAAATAATGAAATAGAAAGGGCAATAAGAAGTCTCCCATCCAAGAAAAGCCCAGGACCTGATGAATTCACAGCTACATTCTACAAGGCCTTCATACCAATACTCCTCAAACTCTTCAATGAAATTGAAAGCAAAGGCTCTTTGCCAAACTCATTCTATGAAACCAGCATACCACTCTTCCCCAAACCAGACAGGGACTCATCAAAGAAAGAGACCTATAAACCCATTTATTTGATGAAGATAGATGCCAAACTTCTCAACAAAGTACTGGCCAATTGTCTTCAACAATTCATCAAAAATTATACAGAAACAGAATTCATCACAGAGAAACAAAGCTGGTTCAATTATACACAAGTCAATATAATTCATCACATCAACAAGAACTACATAATCATCTCAATAGATGCAGAAGAAGCATTTGATAAGATCCAACACCCCTTTATGCTAAAAGTTCTGGAGAAACTAGGAATCCATGGAACATTCCTCAGTATAATAAAGGCTGTAGATGCCAAAACTACAGTTAACATTATAATTAATGGCAAAAAGCTAATTCCATTTCCTCTAAAATCAGGAACAAGGCAAGGATGTCCATTCTCTCCACTCCTCTTCAATATAATATTAGAATTCCTAGCCAGAGCAATAAGGCAAGAAGCAAGCACAAAGAGGAAGTGAAACTTTCTTTCTTTGCAAATGACATGATTCTGTATTTGAAGAACCCTATGGACTCCACTTCCAAGCTGATTGAACTGATTCAAAACTTCAGCAAAGTATCAGGGTATAAAATTCACCCTCAAAAATCAATCACCTTCTATATGCCAACAATGAGAGGAATGAGGCAACAATCAGTAGCCTCAAAGAAAATAAAGTACCTAGGAATTAACTTAACAAAGAATGTAAAGGACCTTTTGGATGAAAACTTTAAAATCCTGAAAAAGGGAATTAAAGCAGAACTGAGGAAGTGGCAAAACCTCCCATGTTCCTGGATTGGAAGAATTAACATCATGAAAATGGGAATTCTGACAAGGACAATCTACAAATTCAATGCAATACCCATTAATATCCAAATGTCATGATTTAATGAAATAGAGGAAGCAATCCCAAATTCATACAGAATAATACAAGACCCCACATATCAGAAGCAATTCTTAGCAGAAAGAACAGTAATGGATGAATATCAATACCAAACTTTTAGACTATATTACAGAGCCATAGTGACTAAAACAGCTTGGTACTGGCACAAGAACAGGCCTGAGGACCAATGGAATACAACTGAAGACCCAGAAATCAAACCACAGACCTATGGCCACCTAATCTTTGATAAGGGAGACAAAAAAAAATAGGATGGAAGAAAGACAGCCTCTTCAACAAATGGTGCTGGCAGAATTGGTTAAGCACCTGTAGAAAATTAAACTAGATTCTTCTATGTCATCCTGCACCAGAATTAATTCTAAATGGATGACCTTAAGGAGATACCCTGAAAACTTTACAAGAAGGAATAGTAGATACACTAGGTCGCCTTGGCACAGGTCAAAGCTTTCTTAATAAAGACCCAGAAACACAACAAATTAAAGTTTGGACAAATGGGACTGCATTAAACAGCAGAACTTCTGTATGGCAAAGGACATAGCTAGCAAGTTAAATAGAAAGCCCAAGAAGTGGGAAAGACCTTCACTACCCATACAACATTCAAGAGCCTAATATCTAAAATATACCCACAGGTCAAAAAATTGAATCTTTCATAAACAAATAAACAACCAGCCCATTAAAAGATGGGCTAAAGACATAAAGAGAGACTTCCCTGAAGAGAAAATAAGAATGGCCAAAAGATATAGGAAGAAATGTAGGACATCTCTGGCCATAAAAGAAATGCAAATCATTATATTTAATGGCGAAAAGCTAAAGCCATTTCCTGTAAAATCAGGAACGAGACAAGGATGCCCACTCTCTCCACTCTTCTTTAACATAGTATTAGAATTCCTCGCCAGAGCAATAAAGCAAGAAGCAAGCATAAAGGGGATCCAAACAGGGAAAGAGGAAGTGAAACTTTCCCTCTTTGCAGATGACATGATTCTGTATTTAAAGAATCCTATAGACTCCACTCCCAAGCTGCTTGAGCTGATTCAAAACTTTGGCAAGGTAGCAGGGTATAAAATTAACCCTCAAAAATCAACCGCCATCCACAATGCCAACAATGAGAGGAACGAGGCAACAATCAGGAAAGCAACTCCTTTTGCAGTGGTCTCACAGAAACTAAAGTACCTAGAAATTAACTAAGAATGTAAAGGACCTTTCTGATGAAAACTTTAAAACCCTGAAAAAGGAAATGAAAGCAGAACTGAGGAAATGGAAAAACCTCCCATGCTCCTGGATTCGAAGAATTAATATTGTGACAATGGCAATATTGCCAAGGGCTATCTACAATTTCAACGCAATACCCATCAATATCCCAATGTCATTCTTTAAAGAAATAGAAGAGGCAAACCAAATGTCCAGCAATAAGGGCATACTAAAGCTACTAGCACAACATTGTTCATTGAAGCATTATTTATCATAACTAAGATATGGACCAACCCAGATGCCCTTCAGTTGATGAATGGATCAAGAAAAATGTGGTACTTATACACAAGGGAATTCTGTGCTGCAAGTAGAAAGAATGACATCATCCCATTTGTAAAAAGGTGTAACGTCCTGGAAAAAAATCACATTACGTGAAGTGAGCCAGACCCAAAGGAACATAGGCTCCATGGTTTCCCTTATTTGCCATAATTAGTAGACATCTAGGACTCTCCTAGCAGAGGATCACAGTATCTCAAAAACTATGCACATATTCTGATATAGGATGAGACTAATGGAAATAAACTCTAAGATATGGACACAAGAGGTTTATGTTTGTGATTGTTATTCTCAATGTACTATATGCAGTTATTTCTTCTCTCTCTTTTTCCCCTATGGTTAATCTCATGTGGTTACTGTATCTGACTTTGTTACCTGATGTATTGGATGCAGAGGTTTATCTGTTTATTTGAAACAGGGAAGGGAAGGAGGGAAACAAGATGATTGGGAGGTGGTGGAAGGAGGGAAAGGGGGACGAAAACATGTGAAGGGGTATCATTGTTCAAGAAGTAATGTGCCCACTCTCTGACAAATGTAACTGTAACCCCTCTATACATTACCCTGACAATAAATAATAACAACAAACACAAAACACATTTATTCCAGTGTGGATGGGGTGTTCTCTGCTACCCCTCCGCTGTCCCTGGGTTTCAAGAAGTGACCTCATTTCTACTTGTTAATGCCTGCTCTGATTTAAAAATCTGATTTCCAAGTTTATTCATGTTGGCTATAAAGGAAGTTAACATGGTTTTGAGTAAATTATTGACCGTGTTCTCATATGTGAAGTGCATACGTTTCTGATATGCAGACATTGGATATGAAATGTAGCTATTTCAATCTGTCCATTTAATGACTTTTACACTTGTTATAGCATATGTTTTCAATAAAAAAATTTATAGGCTAGAAGAGTTTGACATAGGCAAAATATGGTATCTATTCACGTGACCTGAAAAATGGGTTCGTTCAAGAAGGCTTGCCATCAGAGTTACGATTTTTATCTTGAAAATATTCTCAAATGAACTCAATACATATGGAGACATGCTTTTTAGAGTCAGGAATATTACAATGAAAGTGATGTTAATAAATGGATCTACATAGATACTCAGTATGGTTCCTATAATTTGAAACTAGCCTCTATACCAAGGGATTCCCTACTTCAGTTGGTATATATTAGATAGTCTTAATTA